>NW_023594391.1:0-14350 GCF_014839805.1 Manduca sexta
TGCACATTTTATCCTTTAAACTCTAATGGTGTGTGATCTTAGTCAGCATCTAAAGATAGTTAAAAAGCTACATAAATAAATAAAAATAAAATAAATTAACACACAAGATGTAGTTCACAATGCATAGAGTCTTTTAACCTTTATAACATTCAAATGCAAAATTTCCTATTTTGAAGATTAATCTCTGATTTTTTTATTCATAATTGAATTTTAATATTCTCTTTTCAGAATGAATATGGCAACTACATGTGTAGATATTTATTGGTGCAACTTGATGACTTCAGTGGAAAGACATTCATTATTGAAGACAACAGAGCTGAACTGGATAGATCCAAGTTGACATGGGACAACTGCCAACACTCACACTCACTCAGTGACTTCATAATGAACTTGTTAAGAATGTGAGTAATATAATAAGTCTTAATAAGTTTGGTGTTTAAAAATTTTGTTTCTGCAGTTTGGAATGGGGATTTTAAATTAAAAAAAAATGTTTTATAGTAGCTCTCTTGAAAATATTTTGTAATTTGTTTTGAAATTAAACAAATTTCAGTCCCCCAGTGACCATGAAGGCTGCAAAGTCTTCGGAACGTCAGGAGAAAAATAAAATACAAAAACTCTCGATAGAATCTGAAAATTAGTTTAATTTCAATGTCTAACATTCGTGTAAACATAAATCATTTTGAAATTTGTTTCTGAAGTTTCTATATTTTAAACAAATGCTAGTTCTGTTTTATTTAGATTTGTATTTTTTCACTTCCAGATTCCTGGTAGGAGATGCTACTTGCTAGAGCTGTTGATTGTATACTACTACATTGGATTTTATTCTGGGTTAAGACAATAAATAATTCTTTGTAAGTGTTGTGACTGAATTAAGACAAAAATGTAAATTTGTAAAAAAGGATTAATGTAAGAAAACAAATAGATAAATAGAAGCTAAATTAATCTTTATTTTTAACTACCTATTTTACCTAACATTTCACACCTATGAACACTCACTGATAATTTAGCAAGCTTTTTATATACAATTATGAACCTTTTCAGTATTTAAATATTTTCAACCCCAAGACAAAAAGAATTATAGCATATTCTAGTGTCTTGCTCCTTGTTGATTGATTTGTGAATTATGATGAAGGAAGGTAAGATAATATAATCATATGGACATTAGTTAAACCTAATATTTTTATTATGAAATTATATTGAGTACTTTCCATTCATACCGATTGTTTTTGTCGGTTGATAAATTCGTTGCTATTACTTCAAGCATGACATTGCTTTAATTTTCTTTTAGGATAAATTATTTTGATATTTTCCAGGGTATTATTTCCCAAGCCATAAACATCCGTCTTCTGAATACAAAGGTTTTTGCTTTATTAAAGAGCCAATAGAATATCACCACGATCGATAGGTACTGCGGCCAGGCCCATTTGATCTCTTGTAGTATGCTTGGGGTGTATCTGAATTGCATTTCGGTATTCTAAGATTAATTCTAATTTCCATTGTGTCTGTGTGCGCATACTGAATTCTTTCATACACAGTTTTAGTTTGAATTGTAACTGGAACAAAGAGAGTGCCTGCATAAAAATATTAGCAAAGATCTTGAAATGCTATTGCTGTGTCGACGATCTGTCCATCTAGACATTCAAGGGTATAAAATAAAAATTATCACTAAGATCTACCAATCGTCTGATCGTGGAATTAATTCAGAACTTTATGGATTAGAGCCTTTTACGTCAAAATATGATATCTAAAATCAGAGCGCCATTACCTCTCTCTTAAAATATTCTTTTAAAATAAAATCTGCCATATTTCCATCATGCCACGTTGAAAAATTCAGCAAGGAATTGTTGTATTTAATGTCTTTATGACCCCAAAAAAACAAGGAAGATGTGATGTTTGATATAATTGTAAGTCGCCGTAATAATTGTAGCTCGACGGAGCGCTCACGAAATCCTTTGATACTACCGCAAGATTTTGCATGTGCATGGGACACACAGTCTGTAAAAGAAACATTATATCATCATCTAATTGATTGTTTAGTTATAAAAGTATTGAGTCGTAAAATGAAAAACAATTATTGTCAAATAATGACGAATAATCACACTAAAACTTTGTTAAGCTGGATTGCATTTGTTACTATTGTTTGTATGGTACGTTGGCTATTACCAATATTGTCAGTACCTAACAGGTATTTACCCGTATGATACCTATATATTTTTCTATAGTTTAAGTTTAAACAAGGGTATCGATGAAAATTACTTTTTTTAGATAACGCAGTCACATATAGGGAATTAAATAGAGTCGGGTGTGTTTATAGATTTTATGAAAAAATTAAATTATATTTGTAACGTGATGTTTTGTAGTCAGATAGGTGCAAGGTGATTAAGTCTTTACGGACGTTTAAGACCCTAATGATATATATACATAATTATGTACATTACCTTTAATTGAAAATTTAACCCCAATATTAATATAAATGAGACCAATATTTTGTCTGGAGGCACATCAAGTTGAAATTTCAGTTGCAAAGAATCACTTTTACCGTCATCGTCAAAATCGTGTTCCTCGACCTGTAAATGAGTTGGTATTAATATCTCCATTTACCGTATTTAGGGAACGAAAAAGTAAAACGTGAAAAAATATTTATTATTCTACCCATTTTCTATTATCTATTGCAAGCGGTAGAATTGAAAGATATGAACAAAATATAAGTATTAGACAATATTCTTTGTTTGTAATTTGATTTTTATATTTTTTAAAATGCTATAGAATAGTATCTCTTGGGCATACTGTTTTTTAACTCAACATTTACATTTTACCTCAATAGTAACACATTTGTCTCTATCTCCAACTTCATTTTCATCAAGACCCTGTATTCCACTGCAGATTATAGATTGGCTGGGGTCTTGTGTTTCTGCTGTTAGTAAGTACTCGTAGGTAAAGTGTACTAAAGGCTGTTCAAAGAAACTGTGGGACTTTAACCAGAAACCTGAAATTAAAGAATAGTTAGAATATTATTAAATACACATGCAATTTACAACTGCAGTCTTTATGCTCTGATATAGTATGGGTCGCGAATCATTAGAAAGAAAAAGCCTTTAGGTAAAAATCTACTAAGTAGGTACCTATATAATAGGAATATAATTTTGCTTACCTCTGCTTCTATATGCTATAATAAAAGGCAAAATTATATTCAACAATGTGGTTATTAAAGTAAAAAAAGTGGCCTTTGATAACAAGTAACTTTTATACTGAATTTCCACCTGAGTACTAAATAACCTGTATAAGGCCATTACATATTAAAATATTTAAATGATACAATATATTAATTTATGGTCAATTTGACGCACTGTAATATTTCATATACCAAATCATATACAATACAACAAAAGACAACGATATTCTATTTGTTTACGGCGAAATTATTATTGATAAACAAAGCGTTGCTAAGCAACATATCGGTGTTACCCAATTATTAAAAAATATTGAGATTAATTTACGTAAAGAAACCTGCTTTAATCAATACAGGAATTGATAAAAACTATTTAAGTGTTCCTTGTTCTTTTAAATTAAAACTTGATGAAACGTTGACCTAAAGGACGCGTGTGCGTGTATCCGTTACCTTGTTTTGTGTTCTAAAACAATAGGAATGTAGTTACATCCATCTATTGTATCCACTGCGTATTCATTGTAAAAATGAATGAAGTTATAATTATCAGCAGAATCATAAAATTACCTTTGCATTAACTGTAATAAGAGTATGAATTACGCAATATATTCCTCAAGGTACAATGTTTATAACGACTGTATGGGATTATAATAACTGATGAGAATTAAGTATATTGTAATCTATTTTTATTATAGGAAGCATGTTATAGACGCCCCAGGACGATAGATGCTACGATTATTACCTAACTTGTTTCATATTTAGAAACAATACGACAATTGTCACGCCTTGTTAGGAAATTGCTATGCGCCATTGCAAAGGTGCGTGCTAGCCAGCAGATTCAAATAAAGAAAAGTTTGTGAATGTCGAATGTGGATTCCAAATCGCTATGGTTTTATCATGTTCGTACTTTCTTGTTTTACGAGTTGTTTAATAGCATTGATAGTAGTGTGTTCAACGTACATATTTTTTCTTTCATTACAAATAAGTAGGTACCATAGTTTTAACAAGACGTCTCTCTCTAGCTAAAGGTGTAGATGCCGTAGTCTTAATAGAGTATGAGATGCTCAGGGTGAAAAAATACATATGAAAAAAAAACGATAGTATTGAATACCACATGGAACATTCAAAGTTCAATAATTGTCAGCAAAACTAATCAAATAGAGTAAAGTAGGTATATTATGAACTTATGAGAAATTAATTTTATGAAAGACAAAAAAGTAGTTACATACTTAACTAAAATGAAATAATTAATAATAATATGAAACTATATTTTACATTTAAATTGTTAAATATATTTGCTTTGATAGGGTTTATATTATATTTTTATTTACGTAAGGAAAATGCTTTATTTTTATTCACCAGTTTGATGTTCAAGGACGGGTCTATGATTAATTCAATTATTTTTAATAATATTAAACGTCTTTAAATCACAGCTTTAAAAAGATTTATAAAACTGGGGCATTATACAATTCTGTACCTTATTATGCTTTTGTAACACTGACCTGCCAAATATGTGTAACTTGTACATAATATAACGAGTGAAAAGTATCAAAACTTCAATCTAAATGATTGGGTACACGGAAAGATCGTTTGAACTATAGTTTATTTATTCTTATAAAAATCTTTAAAACTGAACTCTAGTTCATTGGTGTTGTATCATATTTCCAGGTTGTTATAAATTCCCTAGTTATTATAAGATTGGCACAACTTACTAGCTGCCTATAATTGCCTATAATCAATTGCCAATTATTACGCCATTTGACTGATCTCAGGACCTGTATTTGTAAATTTACATCGATATTTAGACTTAATTATGTAATAAATCAATAACATAAATACTAAATTAGCGTTTCTAGCACTCTATTTGCGTAGTCATATTATGCCAATGGATGGTCAATTGAATCATAATAATATCTGATCTAGATGATAACCCCACATGATTTAGGCTCTTAATATTTTACGGAGGTACCTGTGAATGTAATTTGCGTCCTGTTTTACAATAATGAGCACTCTTAGCTTTATTTAATTTTAAATTTTCACTGCGGTTTGTGTACGTAAATCTATGTAAATATTATATTATTTGCTTTATATAATATTGCGGAATATGCGAAAAGATATATTTTCGTACATTTACTATTGTCTGGCTCAATATTGTGGATTACATGTGGCTTTCATACTAGTCATTTAAATAGGTCATTAATTTGAATTTATACATGGCAATATGAATAATGTCCATAATTGTAAACTTATAAATTTACTTGCCGTGTTCATAAGTAATAACGTGTATAAGTGAACCTGAATCTTATCCAAAATATGCCCGTGAATTGTGGTTTTGCTACTTTCTTATTATTTAAAAAAATATCTTTATTGAACACTTATGTGAATCTAATAACGAATGTTTATTAGGTTCACAGTAAAGTAATATCTGGTTTAGCACTAGGCGCCCTAGTGCTACTGTGGCAATGAGTTACTCCAGCTACAATCCAGTGAGCACAAACAATGCCTTCGCCTGAACCCGGTGGCTATAGCGCCCGCTATGACAACTGATACCCCAGCGGTAAATGATCTCGTACTACATCCTTTTAGTATAAAAAGGGCCCGCAGCAAGCAGATGGCATCATTCGCTCGGGTTGCATCCCGGAGCACAGTGAGGTCCTCTACAGGGACTAAGTTTACTTTTCTACACGTACAGCGTCTACGCCAAGATGTCCATGGTCAGAAGATCCAGTATGGACAGGATGTCATCCAGCATGACGTCCAGCATGACTGGAATGGGTCTGGGTGGAATTACCGGACTCACTTCAGGAATGAGCACTCTCAGCTGCATGAGAGAACAGCAGATGACCATCGGGGGAATGCCTTCGAACTACGTCCCCGGATTGTCGGCTTATTACAACATCTCGAGCTTCTGCCAGCGCCCTGGCCAAACACGTCGTTGGCCTATGCAAAGAGCTGGACCTACTGCGCAGCATCGCCCAGGCCGCTCGCACAGCACCGGCGCTCTACACCGCATGAAGCATTCCATGAGGAACAGCCCCAACACTCAGTACACTCACAACCTTATCTGCAAACTCGCCGATCAAAATGAACGCCGCCGCCGCCAGGATACCCTGGAAATGATTCCTCAGAGTTACTACTCGCAGCAACCGCTGAAGGTAGAACTTACTGAATTCTACTCCAGGGACAACTCCAAGGATCATCACACCGAGCAATACGATCTGGTAAATGACAACATCCTCCCTAACCCTGTGCTGAGAAGAGGACAGAACTTCTTCTTCGCCGTGCGCTTCGACAGGACTTACGATAAGCAGCAGGATATGATTCGTATCGTGTTCTGCTTCGGTAAGTAACGTTTCTTAGTTTAGATATTCCAACATCTACAATTGGCATTTTTTTTAATAATGGTTTGTTTTCGACCATTGTTATATTTTCAATTCCAATCTATTATACGATCTAAAACATTCAAATCTATTTTTTTTTATAGGACCCAAGCCTAGTATTACAAAGGGAACTCGTGTCGTTCTCCCCGTGAACTGGAACACTCAGCAGGGAGTATTCCAACATTCTCGTGACATGATGGGAATGGGCATGGGAATGGGAATGTCTAGAATGCAGGATACCGGAACTGCGATGGCTACGATGGGAACCATGGGAACTATGAGCACGATGAGCTCTATGGGTCCAATGAGTGGTATGAGGGAAACTACCACATACGGCGTCCGCCGCAGTTCGTTCAGCAATGAGCCACTGCCCCTACAGCACAGCCCCCTCAGCCCACACGGACCCATGGATCGCCCAATGATCGATCGCTATGGAGGAACTACTCAGCACTCTTCTTTCGGTCGCGGTTATGGCTCACGCCACGGATCTCGCCACGGCTCTATGCAAAACCTGGCATCGCTCGCTCACGACATGGATAGATGGGATATTAGTATTCAACGCCAGGATGGAAACACCATCACATTCCAAGTACACGTACCTGCCACTGCTCCAGTCGGTGTTTGGAACTGTTGGGTTCAGACTAACCGCTTCGGCCAGCGCGACAACCGCCACGACTACAAATGCGACGAAGATATTTACATCCTCTTCAACCCCTGGTGCCGCGAGGATCCCGTCTACATGGATAATGAATCGTCCAGAAAGGAATACGTCCCAATGAACAGGGTAAAATTTGGTGCGGCACCTGGCGCCAACCCAAAGGTCGCAAATGGATTTACGGACAGTTCGACGATGTTACACTGCCTGCTTGCATGTATTTGCTGGAACGCAGTGGCCTGGAACATTCCGAACGTGGCAATCCTATCCGCGTCTGCAGAGCTATTTCATCGATGGTAAGCATACTAAAAGGATTAATAAATTTGCTCATTCCTTATAATAAAAATAGTTCAAGAATGTTTCATTGATAAATTTGTGTTACAGATCAACGCCAACCATGATGACGACGGTCTAATGGTTGGACGCTACGACGGCGAATACAAAGACGGAGTAGCTCCTCATGCTTGGACGGGCTCTGTGGCTATTCTGGAACGCTACCTTACTGATGGTGGCCGACCTGTAGAATACGGCCAATGCTGGGTATATTCTGGCTTGGTTGTGACTATTTGCAGAGCTCTTGGTAAATTAAATGATTAGAAAATATATATTTAATATTATTATTTATTTAGAAAGATCAAACTGAACAGCACAATAATGAATTGTAGGTATTCCTTGCCGATCCGTCACCAACTACGTGTCGGCCCATGACACCAACCGCACCTTTACCGTAGACAAATATTTCGACCGTGATGGCAACGAAGTGCCCAATGGACCCGATGAGGATTGCTATGACTCATGCTGGAACTTCCACGTTTGGAATGACGTATGGATGCAACGCCCTGACCTGCCTCAAGGTTTTGACGACATTTCATGTGAATCATTATAATTTTAGCTACTTAATTAACACTTACTAACCCAAATTTCCTGGAACAGGATACAGCGGCTGGCAGATTATTGACTCTACACCACAGGAAGAAGCGGAATCGGTCTACCATTGCGGCCCGGCTAGCGTAGAAGCAGTTCGCCGTGGCGAAGTCGGATTCCATATGACACACCCTTCATGTATTGCCAGCTCAATGCCGAGCTATGCCACTCCAGGAAGAAGAAATTCCGAATGGGGCTTCATTCGGATGGCTTCTAACCAATACCAGTATGTACTGTATGAAAAATTGATAATTAAATCGTGAACAACACTATAAATTGTCATCACATTGCAGAGTGGGCCGCAAGATCCTCACCAAGAATCCAAACCGCGATGACGACGAAGGGGAGAGTGATATGCTCGAAATCACTCACGAATACAAGACTGTGGATAGTTCTTCGCCCGAACGCCTAGCCATTATTGCTTCATGCCGCGGCTACCAGCGCCTGCAGCAGTATTATGAATATCCTGACCGCAACTTCGAAGATGTGTACTTCGATCTTATGGACATTGATATTGTGCCCTACGGCCAGCCTTTCGACTGCACCATGAATATTCAGGTAGGATTAGGTAGCCAACAAACATTGACTATTTAATGGTGGGGAACTACGATGTAATATAATAATGTATGCTACAGAACAAGTCGCACGAAGATCGTACCATCTGGTGCGTACTGACGGCTTCATCATGCTACTACACCGGCGCTATTGCCTCGCGTCTCCGACGGGCTCAAGGCGAGTTCATCGTACGCGCTGGCCAACGTGAGGTTCTGAAGCTTCACGTCACACCGCAAGAATACATGGACAAGCTTGTCGACCACTCAATGGTGAAGGTGCACGCCATGGCCTACGTGAAGCAAACCCGCCAGGCCTGGTCTGATGAAGATGACTTCCCTCTACATAAGCCAAGAATGCAAGTGCAGGTAACAGACGATGAAATATCTCGTATATTACAACACCAATTCATCGTTAATAATTTTATTACTCATTGATGTGTATGATATGTGCAGGTGAGGAGCCAGCCTTGCGTGGGACAAGAATGCTCGATTACATTCAGCTTCCAGAATCCGTTGAATGTGCATTTGACCGACTGCTACTTCACCTTTGAAGGACCCGGCGTCCAGAGGCCGCGACAGGTTTGTACCGTCGCAACATTGAACACCTGAAGCTGTCTGAAAGGATGGAAAATACAATATGATATTCACTTGCAGATAAGATTCCGCGACGTGAAGCCCGGTGAGTTCGTGAACTACCAGGACAAGTTCATCCCGCGCAGACACGGCGAGCGACGCATCGTGGTGACGTTCTCGTCGCGCCAGATGGACGAGATCTTCGGCTGCACCACAGTGAATGTGCGCGGCTAGCTAGCCCCCGGGCCCCGAGCGCCTTCGCCGCGCACCTCGCCGGGGCCGTCGTCACCGCCAGCGCTGCAGATGGACCGTTCCTACGTCTCCTACGTAGCGCCGGAACAACATTTGTACGTCCAGGAGGGAGGAAGTCGTGATTGTCAAGTCCAACCCGTGAGCGCGACCTGATCGCGCAGTATAAGTGATGTCTGCGATATGTTTTAATTTGCTGTGTTGGATACAAAACCAGTGGCGACTTCGCTTAAACTGTAGGACAGTACAAATGTTACAAACGAACTTTTATACTTTATACGAACGAACAACGATAACGTGGCATGTCTAAGGATCATAATATACTCGTAATAACATAATGTTTTTCACAAGCACATTTCAAATCAATAAAAATACAAAAATAATTTTATATTCATACACATTCTGCACAGTGTGATTTAATTATGACTCATATACTTAAGTGTACTATGTAAGGAAATGACCTATGCTTCGTGTGCCATTATGTTTTGAATAATGATGTCTCTTGCCCAAAGAGCTTAGTGTTAAGAACTTTATATTATCTAGGATAATCATATTTTACATACAAATACTGCTTATTGTCTAATATTATTTTTATTACTTTATACACCTATGATTGATCTTTATTTATATTGTAACCACTAAAATATGTTTTTTGCACTGTTTGTGTGTTTTTGGGATCTCAAAAATAAAAAGCATTCATTGCAAAATATCTTTGAATTTACAATCCTTCATCCGGTTATAAAAATATTTGTAGTTTTGAATGGACAGCTCAACACATACACGAGCATGTCATAAATATCATTCATCATTCATCATTGATTTATGAACAATACATTTACATTAAACATACAAACATTACTTACAATAAAATCATAAAAGCTCAAACATATAATATCTAGATAAGAATTAAACAAGTTCAACTTATAACATAATTTATATAATTATACCTTCGTAGTATATTTACGTAGTATATATAGAGCATTTTCCAATTACTAGGTACTTCCGCATACATATTTTTTATCTCGTATACATAAATAAAACTATGTGGACACATAGTATTATTAAATATTATAATATAAATGTGAACTTAACATGTTATACTAAATCTACTTGTTTAGTTTTAATATAGAATCTATTCTATATAGAGTTTGTTTCTACGAACGCGCTAATTTCAGAATCTATTAAACTGATTTTGATTTTTTTTGCATTAATAGGAAGCTACATCACTCCTGAGTGCTAAAGGCTACTTCCCGAAAATATTTATCCGAGCCCCAGCAATACAAAATAAAGGAATTACACAGTAATATTATAAACCAGTGTTTGTGTCTAAGCTCTTTAATCATTTCAATTTAAGTAATGTGGCTTACTTACTTATTACGGCACATGACGGGAAGTGGGTGCAACAGTTGCGCCTCTGAATTCTCCTTCCGGGATTTGTGAGTGTGTGTCTTAATATTATAACTTTCAAGGCACTTATTGTGGTAAGTACAACACAAAAACTTAAAATTAGAACATTTTGGGATCTGAATAAGTTTATTCCCAAACTGCAATGCCACATGGCTGTTATTAACAGTATAAATATTTCGTAGCCAACTCTCGGCCGAAATAACCGCAGGCAATCATCGACGAAGTTGGAATAACTATTTTCCGAAAAGTTCTTTCGTAACACACCTGAAATTCCTGTATTGATAATGACGCCACGAAAAGAGAAAAACCTTCGTGTTCACTAATATGGTTCATCTCGGGACGGGAAACTATTAGTATTTACACATTTATTATGACTAATTAAGGTTTCAAAATAAAAATATCAGTATAATGTTTAACAAAGAAGTATCCGAGGAGTCACATTTGAAACCAGGAAAATGTATTATTCAAGAAACGCAATGCAATATACCTATTTATGCACTTACATTTTCTTTCTGCCATTCAATAAATATCGACTTCGTATGACACAAGCCGGTGAGTAAGTATTAGATAAAACCTTTGTTTTAAATATTGCGCAAATTGTTAACTATGACCATTAAGTACAAACCCGTAGGACGACCTATCGTGTAGGGAAAATACTATTCTAACGGACATGAGATATATATGGTATGCTAAATTGTGATAACCGATCCCGTATGGGCCCGGGGCAGTCCTGGTAAAGACTTTAAAGGTAGGAGACGGTGGTAAAGATTTTTATCCAGTGACGTATGAACCATAGGTCGGTTAATTCTTTTTTGGAATCTATTAAACCTTGTATATATATGAATTAACGATAATTGATGCGTTCATGGTTAGTATAGATAAATAAAAAGCGAGATATTTTTAAATATGTGCGGAACTTAGTTCTTTTGTTATAGTGTATTTTTTAATATTTCCACGCGCATAAATTAAATCGTTTTGCATGTATGCAGAGATGCGACTAGAGCACCCATTTTAACTTAGTGTTCCGCAACACGATGTGATAGGGGGCGAACCTATCGATATCGAGCACAAATTACAAATTCCGAGTTGATAATGAGCAGAAAACACAATATGATTTTGCTTGACCAAAGATTTAAATCCAGGACTGCAGAGCAGTGTCGTACTGCAAACGCAATACAGCTACACCATCCACAGAGGTAGTTAACCACCAGCCCTGTATAATAATATACTGTCCACTGCTGAGTACGGCTTTTTCTACTATTTAGAGGGTTTTAAGCCTTAGTTCACGTTGGCCTAGTGCGGGTTGGTTTGTGCACACACCTTTGTAATTTTATAGAGAACTTCTTAGATATGCAGGTTTTCAAAATACTTTATTTTACTGTTATAGCAAACTATAATTTACAAAGAATAGAAACATTATTTGAAAAGTTAGAGGTTTGTGCTAAGGTTTACCTGCGGACATTTGTGTCGCAGTCCGTTCCCCTCAACCAGACTATCACCGTTTTATAATCATGTCCTGGCAAATCGCTTCGCCGTAGATAGCCGTAGTAGATAAAAAACGAGTAAAAGCAAGCAGCTGTGTTACATGCCTCGAATCCTGAAGAAATCAACGTCTGTATGTATAATAAAGTTCAGATGTAACAAAGAATATTATATGAAATGAAACAATAACCACACATAAACCAAAATTGTGAACAAAAATATTTTTATCATACTCGAGGTTTCATCATCATCATCAGCCGAAGGATGTCCAGCTCCTGGGTACACGTCCGAGGCTCACCATCGATGAACCATTAAAATCAGTGCGCATGTGCGTATTTATGTGGAATATAGATGAAAATTTTAAGTGAATAATTAATTACTTGCTCAAAAAATAGCTTTGAAACTGTGCTATGTTATGTGTTATGAACCTTCACATATTTCTTCAATAAAATTTCTGTTGTAAATGTTTTAGATCGCCTAATATTTCAAGAATTCCCTTGAAACGTGCTTTGGCACACTCGACGTCCGTAAAGAAACGGAGAGTGTTATTAAACTTTAGAATGTGTTGGGTTTTCATACGTTTGCTTGTTTCAAAATATTGTTTCGTATTAGGTACTTCTGTAAGCCTTTGGTAGAGTCTAATAAATGCGTAAGCAGTTAATTGTTAAATTAATGTGCACAATGAAAATAATATGTTCAATATTTAGGTCAAAGTGAAACGTCGTCATCATTTCACTGACTAGCCAAACCACAAAAATGTGATGCTTCAATTCATTGAAGAATAATAAGGTCAAGCTCAATTCAATTCAAAGAAATAGATCACACAATAGGTTGACCTACACAAAGTTCTTACACTTGGTTTTATGTGGGTAGATACAAGAAATCCTTCGTGAGAGTCACTCACGCTGATGTCACACGTAGTAAATTAATGTAATCGCGCGTAACATTAAAGTTTATGGCGCGCATAGTTTAGTATAATATGAAAACAAACAAGATTCCGTTGATAAAAAATGATGTACAAGATATCTCTATATCATGAGACTTTAAGATGGACTTTTTTATTTAGTTGTCTAAGTTTATTTTCGCTTACATTGTCTAAAATTTTTGTATCATCAACCTAAAGGTTTGTAAGGCATGCCTCTGATATTAAAATTAGCATACATTTGCATAAAAGGTGTAAAAAATATATTCCGAGGGGTTTTGAATAGATGTAAATATTTTGTTAATTTTATTGTTAGTTATATTCTTTATTTTACGTACTGCACAACCAAAATACATACACATTTATAAATTTTACAAGTCATTATTAATATTAATATATACCAAGATATAAAAATATTTCTTAAGGAGCTTAAGCATAATAATTTGAATTGGGTTTAGACGAAAGTTTGATCAAATAAATTTATAAGCGGCGATAGCCTAGCTGGGAGTGGAACGAACTGCCGAGACGAATGTCCTCACAGGTTCAAAACCCCGTGCGTATTATTTGTGAAGTAGTTAGTGCTTGGTTTAACGCTGAACGAAAACATCTAGATGAAACCTGCATATCTGAGAAGTTTTCTAAAATAATTTCGAAGGTATGTGAAAGGTAGGCTAGGTCGTCGTAATAACGTGGTAGTGGCAGCATTAGGACAGTATATAATACAGGGCTCATCTTATTATTATTTTACCTGTGCAGTGCAGTTCAAATTGTATGTCTGGTATACTGGGTTTAAGAGTCAAAAATAAAACTAAGTTAAACACAGAATGCATTATGATTAATGACTTAGTTCAACAATACTGTTGTCCTATTGAAGTAGAATAAACGAAGATTGAAGAAGGTTTTGATATACTTCAAATTATACATAGGTACGACATAATTACACCTTGGTGACCATAACAATTCCTCAAATTCTGATTAAGTTTGGACCGGAAAATGCATTCTGGGATATTATAAGAATAATTGACTTCTGTACTTTTC
>NW_023594392.1:0-14339 GCF_014839805.1 Manduca sexta
TGAACACCCCAAAATAAGACGTGTTCTGTAATCGGCACATCACAACACCGTTCAACCTTACGTTACGCAAATAAACCTTAGATGCGTCGTAAAATGGTAAAATATGCGCGCCGGTCAGCTTTTTATATATAGTCAATCAAGGCGCACTTACTAACAAACATCGAATCTACTTTACTGGGTTAGTTAACTAACTATTGCAACTAACAAAGTAAGAAGCCCGGAATTTCTTTCTGCTCTTCTTCGGGTATTTATCACATCTAGCTAAGGAAAGGCTGGTAGGTTAGTTAAGCTAGGACTCATGTCCTCACCGGTGAGGATTGCGACGCGTAATCCTTTTATTTCCCCATACCTGTCAACCCGCGCTGTCTACTTTACTTTTACCTTATGCCTTGTATTCCTATTAGTCCATTGAAATGTTACATTTTTTAGGCCTTACCTTGCGTTTTTAGAGGACGGAATTTTATTTTTTGAAGTGTAGGGGGTCAGTCTAAAGCTAAAACCAAGTTTGTGGGGTCGCCACCCTTGTCCCACGGCCCCCATCTTGAAAATAGGCGTTGAAATGGTTTTTACGATGTATCTCTTAAACTATTTATCTGACAAAAAAAATGTACAAACATTTTTTGTTGCAAATTAAATTCTCTACAACTTTGGTCTAGTAACTTTTGTCGTAGAACTATAAATAAAAGAGTTATAAGCGAAAATGTTAAGAAATTCAATGTTAAGCAATGTCCATTGCAACGTCATCATAACGTGTGTTTATAAGGTTCATAATACTTTTTGTACTCTCAATACCCAAATACCCAAGGGACCATTAGGAAATAAAAGAACATCTGCCTGCTATTATTATTATTATTTCTAACCTCTCTTATTGTAAGAATAGCTGATAATATTGTGTTGAAGTTGTCGTTCAACTTATATCTTTTAGTTGTGCTACATATTTCTGTACGTACCTAAAGATATAAGTTGAACGACAACTTCAACACAATATTATCAGCTATTCTTACAAGAAGGTTAGAAATAATAATAATAATAACAGCAGATGTTCTTTTATTTCCTAATGGTCCCTTGGGTATTAATGAGAGTACAAAAAGTATTATGAACCTTATAAACACACGTTCTGATGAAGTTGCAATGGACATTGCTTAACATTGAATTTCTTAACATTTTCGCTTATAACTTTATAGTTCTACGACAAAAGTTACCAAGACAAAAAGTTTAACAAAAAAAATGTTTATACATTTTTGTCAGATAAATAGTTTAAGAGATACATCGTAAACCATTTCAACCCCTATTTTCAAGATGGCGACATGGTTTTACTTGACTGACCCCTCAAAAAAAAATAAAATTGCGTCCGCTAAAAACCAACTGTAACTTTTCAATGGACTATATATTATTTCCCAAATTTAAAATGTTCGTAGTCATATAACTGCAACTTTGTTCGCCTATGTGATAAGTATTTTATTTAATTTCTCTATTTTATTGTATCGAATTAACTACTCGAAGGACTAAATAGTCGAAAAGATTTAAGCTATTCATTTGCGTTGTGTCCTGCGTTTTTAGACCCATAACATAAATAAATTAACAGTGTTATCAATGTGTTTATGTCCAGAATCCTCCCGAGAGATAAAAATTATTTCCCTACCCATGTCTATTTCATTCCCAATAGTTTAGCAACACTTTTTTTAACATTCTAAGTGTTAATGAGAAATCGTAGGCACATATCAATAATTTAATTCCTTGATCGCACGCCGGCCCTCAAAATGCTAGCAGTAAATTAATTGATATAAAACTTTTTTTTTCAGTTTAGTTCAATTTCTATATTACAATTTTCTCACCGCGATAAAATCCGTAAAATACTTCTATTTCAAAATCTAACATCGGCATAAACATAAGAAATCATTACGTAAACTTCATATCAAACATATCCTTAATTAACCTATATATCAGACTGAACTTCATAATACCACAATATTTTTTTATCACATTGTACAAAAACACATTTCAGCTAGAACAGAAACTCGGAAAGTGAACTTAAAATAACAATATTCTTTGAAGTGAAACACAATTATTGAGCTAATATCCCGGAATTCAAATAATAATCATAATAAAGTTATTATTTCTATCGTGAATTTGGCCAAAACAAAAACACACGCGAGTGAGCCAATTTTGTTGTTGCGAATAATTTTGTTTGAAACTCGTATGTTGGTCTGACGTGGATCGCTATGTTTGTGTTATCTGTGAATCGTATTCAGTTCTTGGATAATGTTAATCAGATAACATTTGTGTATGTATGCTTTGAAGGACATAATATTAAACCAATGGTATCACTGTTGGTACGTCTCTCATATGTGATAGTCCACCTGGGTAGGTACCACAGCAATGTTTAGTTCTACCGCCAAGCAGCAGTGTGTAGTCACTGTTGTATTCCGGTTTGAAGGAAATTGTAGCCAGTGTAACTATTTGACATAATGAGACTTAACATCTAATGTCCCAGGATGGCGAGCGCAGCAGAACACCAAACAATACTTTGTAATTCAAGGCGTTGGATAGTGCTTATACTGTTTATAGGCGGTCATATCAGGCGAACGGCAAGCTCGTCTCGTCATTCAAAGTAATAACAAAAAACTGGCGACAGGATTTATAAAAAAACTAAATCATGACAATGCAACTACTTCTCATTTGACGTCTTTAGCATTAGGGCTTGCTGTTGCGTTGCATATTCAAGTTCTTTAACCATTCCGGCTTTCCTATCCGTCTTCTTTTCTATTGAGACCCATGGCACATCAATGAGTCTTCTATTTTCGCCCTCCCCTACCTACTCCTATGATTACGACGAAATATTTGGTAAGTACCCACCTCCTCCTCCGACACAAGGTGAAGACTTTGGGATCTGTACAATATAGAATACGAAATAGGTTAATTTCAGATCAAGAATGGATTACATCCATACTAAATTCGCACAACCACGCGAATGATACAAATAGGATGCACATAATTTAGCGTGTACATTCAAACTGGGAGTACATACGTGCCAAAAATCATGGACATTTCCCGATCGCGATAAATAACGTAAAATAGTGTCGGTTCTTGTCCAAAACAAACACGAGTGTTGTTTTCCACAAACCACTGCGTTTCGATGAGTTGGCAGTTGATCTTCAAGTGGAATAACTAATTTGTTAATATCAAGTCGTTTTGGAATAGTTCGATGGCCTTAATTTGTATCATATACCGGGAAGAACAACGAAGTATCTTCTATTCAAATTTGTTATTTACACCGAATAAAATAGTGTTGAATATCCGGTAGATACATGTGACAGCATTTAATTTTTCGTTCTTTGAATTTATAGAAGTAATATTTGTAAGTCTGAAAGTGAGGAGCAATGGCGAAGGGTCCAAATAACCTAATTCCTGCTGGTTCCCTCTATGTAGAGTTTATATAGAATCTAATTATCACCAGAACGTTTTGCAGACCAGCTTTATACATATTAGTACCTATAAGTTGTCGGGTTCCTTTTCAGAAAATCTCACCATTCGCCACTGGTAGGAAGTAATCTTCAAAGCATCTGATTTTTTTTTTATTTAGTTGCAATGGAAAAGGCGTTTGTCTTTCATCTCACCTGATGCTTTTTTCATTATTTTACTAATACGAAGCTACATTATCACCGAAAGCTTTATGCTGCTTTTTATTACGACATCTGTTAAGCGAGTGACACCGGACGCAGCACTAGTATTACTCATTCCAAATATCTAATTGCTATTCCTTTTGTTACTTTATTATGATAATCTTTATTTGAATAAAACTTGAAATCACATACTGATGTGTTCTTAATAAGAATTTTGTTTTCAGTAAATTCGAGATAAATACGCGGTTCAGAACAAGAAATTAAAATCCACATTGAATTTGTTGTTTCACTGCGAAAGTCAAATAAAATCTATGTAAGTTGGTGTCAAGACTCTTGAGTAAATGAGCAACTATACTTTGAAAGTCATTATCTGATACAGCGCAGATACAAGGGCTTTCAAAACTCTTATACCTATTAACCATCTAAACAGCCTATATCTTAAAAGCCGTCGACGCATCATCGATTCGTCTGGCGTTGTGAATGTTTATGGATGACGGTAATTTGTTACTGTCAGGCGAGATATTTGCTCGTTTTCCCTCACACACACATACTGACGCATTTTATTCCCGAAGAGGTAGGCATAGGCGCAAACTCCCACTTTGCGCTGTGTATATTCTAACATTTAATATTCTTTCTTTGTTCTGAGAATGACAAACCAATATCCACAGTTAGGCTTTATAATTCAATATTCGGGTGTTACTACATACTATGGCTTAATCATCATCATCATTGTAGTGTATAGATATATTTATAATTAATTCCGTCTGTCGTCTCGAACTATACAAAACGCAAAACCGCGGATAGTTAGAACATTGTGTTGTTGAGTGGCGCGGAGTGAAGACGTTGTGCGTAGTAAACGAGCCGATAAATTATAATATATTACGAGATAATAGTGACCATTACAATCATCATCAGGCGCAAGATCTCAACTGTTGAACATGCACCTCCCCTAAAGATTTCCAGATCGATGTGTTAGAAGCGGCCCGCATCCAGCGACCTCCTGCGACCTTTATTAGGTCATCTGTCCACCTCGTGGTTGGACGTCCGACGTACTCAACGTTAGCTTACTCATCTCATATTTCACTTATAAAAAAACTAAGCAGTAAATAGCAATAAACAGTAGCGGTACAGGTGATGCAATTTGTACCAAAACAAATTCCTGACTAATGGAAACATACACGCGTATACACGTACACGGACGTCGTGTAAACTCCGACGCGCACGCGGCGAAACTCATTCATTACGAGTTATGTTTCACATAATAGTTTATTCGACGGACATAATCATATTTTAAGACTTTGCGTAATATTTACTTTGTTAAGAATACATTTTTTGGGGAGTCGTCAGATTTTACTACATACCTGCATGTATGATTCTGTGTACCTGCATAAGTACCAGTGGTGAAAGGTCGATATAACCGGATTACTGGCGACTTCCCTTTCGTAATTTATGAAAATATAATTATCACTAGAATGAATTGCTGACTGCATTTATGCATGGCGATAGGTCTCTCATGTGAGAGTCCGCCTGGGTATGTGCCACCGCAATGTGTATTTCTACCGTTAAGCAGCAGTGTGTAGTCACTGTTGTGTTCCGGTTTGGAGGACATTGTAGCCAGTGTAACTACTGGACATAATAAGACTTAACATCTCATGTCTCAGGATGGCGAGCGCAGTGGAATACTATACAATACTTTGTAATTCAAGGTGTTGAGTTGTGTTTCTACTGTTTATGGGCGGTCGTATTGTTTACCATCAGGCGAACGGTCAGCTCGTCTCATCATACAAAGAAATAAAAAAACAATTCTAGTAATTTTCCGATTGCATTTACTACGTGATACAATAATCATTTTCGCGAGAAAATAGATACAACATAAACTTTAAATACGAATTTCAACTACAAGATAATGAATAAAGTAATTAAAATCGTCTGGCGCCGAAATTCAGAAAACTTTCCATCTATTTCATTGATACAAACGTTGCTAGTTATAAAGTGTATAATTATAGTACATTGTACAATATACACTAGGGTTGCCATTGTCTATAAAAAATCTGGATTTGAAGATGCAGATACTAGTGATATCATTGAAAATATATATATCCCAAGTAATACGTAAGTTATTTTAAAATACCTTGATTTAGTAGGAATTAAGTAAAATTTGCGTCATTATAACGTAAACTACACTAAAAATTAAAACAGAAATACTACGAATGTAATAAATGTAAAACTTTGTTTGATAAAAGTTAACTAATAAAGCATTAAAGACATAGATGAAATTTGACACATAGACCAAGTCCCAGCTTAACATTTACTTAATAATGTATCCCAGAAAATCCACAACAGAACTTTTATCACAAGAAAAGAGATTACCGCAAATATCAACTAAAAGAAAATGATTAGTGACCAATTTAACGGACTACTGCATACAAAACTAATCGAAATTAATAACTTTCTAGACTTCAACTACACCGTAGAACGTGTCCTGTTAGAACATAACTATAAGGCACCCTACTGTACACTGAACAGCGATGCTAGCACGATGTTGGTATGTTTGCGCACATATTGAATGGCTGCCGCACCCGCGCGGCTGTGTGTAAACATCAAGCGTGTATACTCGCGGATCTGATGCGAATCTGAAGGTCGATTGTGTAATGCTGATCTGCAAGTTTATAGATTATCGGAGGCGTCTAGACGTAGCAATAGTGGTGGGGTGATGCGCCGTGAGTACACACTCGAATAACTTTTTAGCAAAACAAAAGTAAGCTCTCGCCTTCATTTTCATAGTGCTACAGTAGCGAAACTTATAGCTTACGAAATGTGTTGATATCACCTCTACCTACCCCAATGAAGGGATACACTGTAGTTTACATCACATTGATCCGATGGCCGACTATCCCATCCTCACAGCCGGCACTGGAACTCTTGTAAGCCAGGTACGGCAGTGGCACGGATTATATTACACCGAGTGGTGAAGTTCAGCGAGTCTCAGGGAACATTCATGTGTTTTAACCCCACAAAAAATAATGTGTAATTAACGGCCAACCTATCATGTATTATTTCCTCTTCAGTTAATTAAGCTTCAAATCGTACCCATGTTATTTTAGTTTACACAACCAAAGAGGTTTTCCACCAACCTGTTTGTAGCTTGTCGGCGGTGAGGCTGCGCAACAGCCGCTTGATGCTGCGCCGGCGCCGCACGCCACACGTTTCCTCCGTACCACTCATGATGCGCAAACGCACACAAATCGAACTTCACTTATCACCATCGTCACTTAATATCGAATAGGATTTGGATGTTTTTTTTTTCATTTCACTGATGAGGTTTGTTCTTATTGAAAATAAATTTTATATAAGTAAAAACAAAACTTACTAGATACTTGTTAAACTTAGAAATGTAATTCTTGCGTAAAGCTAATTTGTGATATTTGCTGCCGAGTATTTAAGGTTCCAACTGAATTTATATTGTTTCCTGTCAAATACTGTACTTCGCTATTGCATTTGTAGTCTTTTATATTCTATACTTTGCATATTTTTATGGTGTATTTTCTCATTTCCCGGAGTAGCGAGTTCTAAATGCCAGCGAAAGGTTACCAGGCCGCCACGGTCGACAGATATTGCCGAAACTCACTCTACCGTATATTTCAAATAGTGCCAGTTTTACTTCAAACCGCAATCATATTTAAATGGACGAATTCCTTGTTATTTAGGTAAACATTCGATTTATTTTGAAAAGATACAATTTCGTTCGTTTCAAGACAATCTTTAGTCAGAATAGGGATGTTTATTATGCAATCGAGTGAGTAATAGATTGAATGGTTCCTCTGACGGTAACGGCTACAGCAACCCATAATTAATAACAAACTATCCAAAATTACACAGGCCTCGCCTAGTTCGTGAACCGCTGATAGGGTTTGTAATAAATATTTCCTTTCAGCTGGAAAACAAGAGTTCTTTGACATCGCTCGACTGCAGAAACAGACAATCTGGCGCTAACTATATACCTACCTACCTACCTCCAGACTTTCCCGCCCTCACACCCACCACTACAAGTCCTGTAAGCCAGGATCAGCAGTGGCACGCATTTTATGACACCGAGCGGTGAAGCTCGGCGAGTCTCAGGGAAAACTAATATGTCATTATCCCGTAACGAAATTAATCGAATAGAAAAATAGGGAGGTGTTGGAAATATTAATTGTCCACTTCCCTACAGAGCAATAGACAAACCACAAATACAGACTGTCTCTAACCAATCTAATTCACATGTTCTCGATGCAAAAATCAAACCCGCTACCTCGATCGAGTCACCGCCACACCACTAATCGAATTGCATTGATTTGCGATCGTTTTTTAATAACGTATCAACCTTCGCCATGTCACTCCGCGCTGGTTATCTCACTTACAATGCACATAGTATCTAATCTCACCTACGCATTTGCAATCAATGCGTAAACTGTTTCGCTCATCATTTTATGATGTATATCACGAATTTCGGTAATTGTGTTCATGTTAATGGTTTTTCGTGCTTGCCTGATTGGTTTTGCTGTTGGTAAGATATGTTTTATATCCGCCTCGATTGCTACCGCCGTACACAAGGTGTTAAAACCCGCAATATTGGCCCATATAAGTGTGTCGTGTACTGGAAGCAGCCTGTGTATCCGGCTCTAACATAATTAAACTAAAAACCGGCATAGTAGTGTGGACTGTTGAGAGATAATCATTCTTACTAACAGGTGCAGTGGAGTCACTTTGCGGCGCTCGTATAAAAAATAGAAAAATACAGTCTTGTGGGGTTACGAATCTTAAGGATGTGCATTCGATTTCCAGGTCGGTAGGGAAAAAACTTTTGTAAAACGCACCTGGATTGCGAACTTATACTCGATATAGAAATAACCTCCTATTACACTTACAGAAATAAGCTTTGAAAACTGTGTATGCACTAATAGCGGCTCTGCCTACACATTTCAAGATAAAGGCGTGATCTTAGTATATCTGTCTTGTTGATAGCTACAACTATGATTTTTATTCTCACACAACTGGCTGAAAACATTTTCCCAGTTACCTGACGATACAACCGTCCATAAACAAAACTATCACCTGACTTGCGCATAGATAAAGTGATCACAATCGGGACACAAATCATTAGGGAATTTCAGGTGTATATTTATTTGACTACTAAATAAATCCAGCGCCCTGCTCACCTCTAACAAAACCAACCGTGACAATATTTACTTACAATCGATTCCGAACGAACGAGCACGCTCTAATCTCAAACGTGTTAAATTAATCGATCTGCAGGCGTGTTAGGGTACCTATAGGGCACCATGGTCTGGGGTCGACGACCCGTGCCCTGAAGGGTCCGAACAGTGGCTAGGGGGATCGATGTTGCCAGGTGATAAGGTTTATACTGAAATAAAAGTACTTAACGTGTTTTTTTTGCATTAAATTTGTTTAGTTTTATCTTATTTCGAAGACTACGGCATTATGGTCACAGTGCGTACTGGATCCATTACGGACAATAAAGGTTGCAAAATAATCGATCGTCGATAGTAAACATTAAACAAATTTATCGCGTAAAAAAACCGTTAATAATCAGGTGGCCTATTCCGTCTACGGATGCGAATCCGTCTTCTTGCAAATACAGGCGTTCTAATCGAAGGATACCATTGCTAGCCGTATAGCTAAATAAAGAATTTGTTGACTCTTTTACCAATACGGCTATAAAAGCTGCCCTTCCATTAGCTCGTTCGAAATTGCAAAAAGGCAGCTGCTCTACAGAGGCAACTTATACTAACCCATCTACTACATAATTAAAATTAGTGTTATAAAAACGCTGGCAGCTCAGCCGGGGTTACTGTGCAAGCCGGCGTGAGATCAAAGGAAAGCGCCGCGCGGACCTTTATTGACCTCCACATGCCCTCAGGTGTATTGACATCGCTAAGTATAATGTTAGGCATGAAAAACATCTAGATTTATAAAGGTGCCTAAGTTTAAACTAACTATGGGGTTAAGGTAAAAAAAAAATCAGGAAGCGAAGATTGGATAAGCATATCACTCCAGCATAATGATTTCGTTCTTAGACATTGAAATAAAACCACTCGAACGGATTTTATCACAGTTTTTAATTTCAATTTTCTCCCGATGCTTCGAAGACTTCGGGAGAAAATCATAATAAAAAATAGCAGTTTTATATATTTTCAGCGATTTGATCAAACTTTTTGAAGATTGTTTCGAGTTGCGCGACAGCTATTTTGATTTTACGGACTATAACGTAACATGCGGCGTAGAAAAAAGATACAGTAAGTAATAAGACGGAGAAAATACCGGTGATATTTATAATCTCTGGACATATTAGTCCTATTCCGAACATGATGTCACTAATGAAAAGCTTCGTAATGTCTTTTTTTATTGCTTTGAATGACGAGATGAGCTTGCCGTTCGCCTGATTGTAAGCGATACGACCGCCCATAAACAGAAGAAACACCATGCAATACCATGAATTACAAAGTATTGCGCGGTATTCCATTGCGCTCGCTATCCTGAGACATGAAAAATTTGTCTTATTTCCTGTAGTTACACCGGGTACAATGTCCTTCAAACCGGAACACAACAGTGACTACACACTGCTGCTTGACGGCAGACATAAACATGCATGTGTGCTATACAACCTTTCACATACCAAAGCCCTATTATCCACGGCCATAATCAACCGGTAAATCCGTAACCGCCCCTCACAACCGCGCGTCAACACCGAAAACAAAATATCGAAACGGTTTTACGATGACAACACGCTTCATAAAGATGTTATAATATTCCGCGCCGGTTTATTGTTACATAATGTGCAGGCGCCGCGCGAAACAGCCCTGATATTTATGTTTTAATGGTGTACAGTCGCGACTGTAAATCTTTATCGCGAGTTATGTGAGGACTGAATGAGATATGGTATTTACCGACCATTCCGTAACACAAATATGGAATATAAACGCTGATGTAAACGTTTTACGGTTCTTTTTATTATTGTCTATTCACTTGTCAAATGTAGCGGTAGTCATTAAAATATTTTTATGCAATATTGTCACCATCTTGGTTTGGTGGCAGTGTAGTCTACTCGAGTGCTCCTAGGTTCGAATCCCAAGTTGAGTAACATTGCGCGCGTCTTCTACGGAATAGAGCGAGTTAACATTATAAAACTAAGCCAAGTTCTTTTCCCAACACGGTTAAAATGTACAGACCGCCCTAGCATAGGATCGAGTCTCCACTATCTGGATCCCACACCGCTTCCCATTAAATGACTTGCCATAAAAAAACGATTAGATGTTGAAACAAAGAAACTTAATCCATGCTTCATGCATCAATCAGACCTTTTCACGTAGAAGATTGCATATTTTAGTAACCAAATAACACGCCTCATTCACTACACATAAAAAAACTTTTCCATCCGACATTACAATGCCGTGTAACAACTAACAACCGACAACGCGTCTGGCGTAGCGCCAAACAATCGAATATTCGCTTCGGCGCGCGATGTTTTATTGTTGCCCATGTGGATTCAATCACATATATTAACTGGCCCACGTCGGCGCGATTCGGCCGGGTTCACACCTGTGAGATGGTTGGGGTAGGCAGGATTGTATGCAGCTTTTTGGACAACAGACCAGTGGTTCGCGAACATCTCCCTCCCTCTGCCTTCCAACCAAACAAACTCCTACTCCTTCCTCTCTCTTCCTTCCCTCTATCCCTTCCTTCTTCCTCCGGGCCCAGTGACCGCATAGCTGCAGGTTGCCAGCGTACCGTCCGCTGGCACCCTCAGTGATAGCGGTAGGGCCTACCAAATCATCATTGGAACTGCCGTTAGCAGAGTATCCTCGGTGACAACCGCGGCAGTGCCAAAAAAACACCAGTGGCGATGGGTCAAATTTTTATAAGGTACCCGACGCAACTAAAAAATGACTTAGTTAACATATCGCGGCCACTTTAATTGAAAACAAAGACGAAGAACATAAATAAATCTAAAAGGGAAGAGTAGGAATCAAGTCGAAAGGACTTCTCGCCACTGCAAAAGACGACGATAAAGATGCATATTTTGTGATAGTCGTGAATAGTAGGTATAGTTGTTTAGAAAATTCGTTTAAATTATTAACCGCGATGACCTCATAAAAGTAGCTGGATGCGGATCGCTTCCAATAGTTCGATCTGATCTTCTGGAGGAGGCCCATGTTCAGAAGTTGACATCATGCGGCTGATGATGATGATGATTAACCGCGTTACGAGACTACGTGTGAAGTTAAGCATTACGTTAGATAGCGTGTATGCTTACGAGACGTTACAGTTAAGTAAGACAGATTAGTAATCACTGTAATTGATTTATTACATACGATATCGATATTGGACTTTCTAATCAGTATCAGCCCGATCTATTCCGTCAATACTTTATCAAACAACTCACAGGTGGAACTCTACGTTGTATACAAGACCTAACCTAGTAATTCCAGGAATCCTGAATCTACGAGTATAACTCTCGTATTAATGCGATATTTAGTATGGCTGTTGCCGTAAATAACACTTTTATCGCCTCTTCAACAAATGTTTAGTTCACACATACCATCTGAATAGCAATAGACGAAGGACAAAACCGACAAAAACCCTGGATATTTAGAAAAAGACAGTCTTCCTTGAAATTTGTTTACGTATCTTACGACTTATATCTCCATGACTTTGTTATTCCATCGTAAATATCACTGAGACGCAGCTTGGAGTTAAGAAGTTGGCGGTGTGATACCTCCGTGTCTCGGACCCACGTAAAGCCGTTGGTCCTACGCCTGATCTCTCTCCGGTCATGTCAGAGTGCCGTCTCACCGGACTATGAGAGTGAAAGAACAAAGAGTGCTTGTGTATTGCGCACATACTTGTGCACTATAATATCTCCTGCGCACTTAGCCGATCTCAGTTTAGATTGACCGCCGTGATCGAACTTCGGCTAGGAGGGATTCATTGAAATTTTGTTTTTTTTTGGAACATAGATAAACCACGTCCTTCTAATCAGATAAAGGTGTTGGATGGTGTTTCTACTCTTTATGGGCGGTCGTATCGCTTACTATCAGGCGAACAGCAAGCTCGTCTCGTCATTCAAGCAATAAAAAGCAATAAAAAATAAAAAATGGACGATGCTGGCTTCATAAAGATGACGCTACGAATCTCTACAGTGATTTAGAAACTTGTAGCGGGAAATGCTTTTCACGTTAGCGGAGCTGCGAGCAACACCAACCATTGTGATTTTCAAGTTTCTTACAGAATGTAGACGAACGAACAAGTGGATCATTTGAGTGTTCACCATCGAATGTATAAACAGCAAGAGATATTATATTGCTAATATTTAAATATAAGGAAAGGATATTTGATTGTACCACACTGATATTTTTACCACTACGATCGAACATTAATAGGTACTATAAAACCACTCTTCAGTACACGAATATATTGACAAGCACCCCGAATCGACGCGTATCGTTCCCTGGGGAGCGTGCGTAACGCATCCCGGCCTTGACCAGCTGGCGTCCTGCCAACGAGCGTATCACTCGTTTACAAGCTTAGGGCACGCACAGAGATGACAGTTTTTTTAACACGGAAAACTACACCTAGAGTTAAATGAAAATTTTAAACTAAAGGGAAATGTCGATCAGGAAAAGGTAATGTATCCCATGTAGGCAAAATTATTCCTCTTAAAGGACCCAAACTCTTACTGTTTTATTCTGGCAGGGAGTACTCTAGACACGGTATGACAGGGTAACAAAAGCTCTACGGCTTTTACTCTAGGGGTACGCAGAGGCGTAACTCACAATTCACCTATGTTTTTTTTCATACGGACGCAGCAGACCCACACCATCTTATGGTAAGTGGAAGCAAAATTCAGACAAAAGAAAAATCATTGTCATTTCATTACCAGTTTATTTCGTTGTGATAAGGTCATAAATTTATTTTATTGAAGTGTTGCGGGTAAATGGCCAATAAAAAGCTTTCCGCCAGGACCTATACAGATTCTTATTTTGCCATGTCTTTGAATTACTTTTTTCGTCCTTTTAACGTTTTATAGATTTATTAAAGTAACAAAGATATAATAAAAACTTCACGAATAGGTAATTACATATTGGTGAATTCAATAAAAGTATATCCACCTTACACACATAGTCCTGTCAAAAAGATGCAACTTCTATCTGATCGTTATATTTGTATTAAACTCCATATATCATCAGGTCTCAGGTCGCTCCTTGCTGTCCAAAGTTACTGCGTATGATATGTAATCAAAATCTATTCAGTAGTTAAGCCCTAAAACAATTAGTGGCGGTCTTAATCGGTGCGAGGACCCTAGGGGGAAGGAAAAAATAAAGTTTCCGATTTCAACAATTTCATATGTAATGTACTCTATTGTTGTTTAAAGGGTGAAAGGGTTCCTGAAGCGCGAAGATACCGGGCCTGGTTCTTAAGTGACACCTTCTCTTTAACATTTGGACGGATTTATAGTTCTTAATACTTCACGCTGCAACAGGCATATCATCAACCTTTAACTAACCAATTCAAAACAATTGCCAACACACGGTCCATCATTTACAAAACCCCATCGCACAAAGCGAGGCGTTTATTAATCCTCGCGCCATTGAATACGTATTTACAGTTTACACACAACGGCATCAGAACCTACACCCTGTGTCTAGACCGCGGTAA
>NW_023594393.1:0-14327 GCF_014839805.1 Manduca sexta
CATAGAATCATGTGACATATATTTCAATTACTGCAAAAAATAAATAGAACTTTGTAATAGTAAGCCATCAAGTAGCTATCATCATTGGGCCAAATTGAAATTTGTAATCAGACCAACACCTCGCACGCAATTTAAACTGACATATTGAATACGCTACATTGAATTTACAAAGTAATATATTATGTTTACAGTAGATTGATAAATCACAACGATGTAGGATGACACCCCTATGAGCCAGCAATCATTAGGGCCGACCACCCGCGAATCTATTTTGTCTCGTTCTTGTGCAATTCATAGGCACGGTGTTTTTATTTATGCTAACTGATTATTGCTAAGTTTTAAAAGTACTAATTAATATCTGCAAATTATATTACACGTCTAATTAAGGTACGTGAATGGATCGACCAAATGATTACAAAAGTACTTTATTCGGCGTAAGCGGTTTCCTTGGCAAACGCAATTTTTCAAATTTAGAGATGTAAATACTTTAAAAAAAGAATACTTTTATTGTATGTTTATAGGGAAAATAACACATAAACACATAGTAATTAGTTTAAAAGTCGAACAGAACTATAAAAATCAAAGTACATCAGATATGAAAATTATACACAGATGACGTTTAAATTATTGAATTTTTCCATAAGCGTGCAATGAATCTGTCAGAATGAAACCGCGGAGCATAAAACGTGTACAAGATTGACAAGGCTTGGAGGTATTTCTGTACGTAATGTAAACAGACAGCAATAATTATACCTGCATTTCAAAAGTAATCTACAAATTGTATCAATAAAAATAATGATCTTCGTATTAAATTACTCGAAATTGCATGCTTAATTTGTTATAAAACACAATGTATTGTGAATGGTAATGCAATATTTAGTTCTGAGATAAAATTTGTAATTTCCAAACGTCCAATCAAATTAAAACTTGATGACTTTTTAAAAGAGTTAATATACGGTTCCATGCCATATATATATATTTTTTTATTAAATAGTCTTGATGTATTTTACTGGAGGCAATCTAAAGCAAATATAATAACTCAATGTGTTTTCAGATGTATAGCAAGCGTACATTATATTTACATTATTAATAAGCTGTAATTTTATCTAATTGTACGTATATTATCTGTGTACCAGGCTGACATAAATGTTTAATAACCTTTTATTTTTTTAATAAAGTTTTTATGCAAGTTTTATAGCTCATACATCATATATTTTCATCTGGTGTCGCGTGCGTTGACACTTGTTCAATTTGTGTTAATAGGCCAGAAAACTCCCACGGGGCGCGGCCGCCTCTCACACCGTGTGGTGCTTCCGTTTCATAACTTTTATAATGAACTTTTAAAACTTTAGAACGACGTATGTATGATACATTATTTTCAAATTGCTTTAAAACTGCCTTTGTGTCGTAGTTGTATTACGTTACGACTACAGTGGTGTGGTCGCGGGTTCGATCCCAGGGGCGGACAAACTGATATTGAGTTTTTCTACTCAGTATCAGCCCGGAGTCTGGAATTCATGCCCGATATGGTGATAGGCTTGCCCGTATCGCATCATGGGACGGAATACATAAGGCGAAAATTACCAGTTGCGCCTCTACCTACCCCTACGGGGAGAAAAAGTGTGAGTGTGTGTTTAAAGTTTAAAATTAAGTTAATGACGATTGATACCTTTAAGCGTCCTAATTAGGATATTTTAGAGCTATCATCTGTATAATATATAGATATGATTCAATGTAAAGTACAAACATTAACATGGCCATCATTCAATGTCAACAGACTTAAAGCCGATTTCGATAAACGATCCCAATCTTAATCTTAAATCCGATTTCTAAAATGAAACAATCAAAATAACTCATTTCTAAGCATGTCAAAAAAACTTTGTTGCTAATTGATCCATTATTAAGATGATCTAAAAAGCGATTGAAATCCTTTATTTTCATATGATTATGAAAGCAAATTGGACTTATGTTCTGTGTGAGAATTAGTAGTATTAGTAAGTAGTAGTAGCTTAGTAAATGTGGGTAGACGGTTAACGTGTTTCGGACGCGAAAGTTCATAAATCACGAAATATTATGGAGAAGTTCGAAATAACATTTAAATACCATTGTATCCATTTGCAAGCGATACCCACGCGCTGCTGTATTGGATAATTATTAGCTATATGTTTATTACTTTCTTCGTTTTCGTGACATTGGTGACATGTCTACTGTGTTATTGGTAAGTAGTATTACGTAAAAGTGTTGCTGTCTTTAACCGACTACGGCGAAGTCAGGAAGGTGTGACTTCCATCCATATAAACGTTCCATATATGGAAAAATCGTTTCATAACGTAAACGAATGCGTTTAAGTTTGAATGTAATAAAAATATATAGCGATTATTTAGAAAACCAATCACGAAATAATATTTATAAGTACTAACCTTTAATACAGAAGTCGTCAATCGTTTATATACATGTTGTAGACATCTTTACTTCCGGTGAATGCTAACCAATTTAATTTATTTACCGTAATTGGTATTCAGAATTACCGTATATGTCAACGTTGTTCCTAAAATTGCGATGAACTATACAAAGTGAAATATAGAAAGCGTGTCTCAAACATTACTGTTTTTTTTACATTGCGTATAGTTTACAAAGACAATCTTTCCGCAATCATCAACGGAAAATTGTCACCGCGCTTCGAAGGTATAAAACTAATCATCAAAACGTAATTATGTTGGACTCCCCGGCAGATGTTGGCAACCTTTTACTTTTAGCATTTTCATATTTTATTGAAGTAGCTTTTAAGTTAAAAATCATGCTCCGGTCTGCTGTTTCTTATTTAAATTTATAATAAAGCTGTATTTTTGCAAAAGTTAATTAAAAATCACCGTATAAGGATAGTAATGATGCAACGTTTCTTTAATTATCATTATAAACGAATATGTGCCACGATGCAGCGTCACTTAGCCGTGAAATTAAAACTGTTGCCAAATGTTGCCAACCTCTGCCCAATAGTAATCACACGTGGAATGAAGCGTTCAGTAAAAGTGTGCACTGTTCGCACCATTACGCGGTGGACTCCCGACTACAGGTCATTATGTTCTGTTACCCCTGCCTGGCGATCGCATCGATTATGAGAATAGGTTCGTGTGCTTGAGACGAGGATCCCAGTTTCCATGGAAACACGTATACAATGGGATGTCTGATTAGTATTTATTGCGGATTTAATTACTTTTTGTAGATAGCGGTCTCTTTGGTGCATCTGTGTTCGTAGCTCGGTAAGGTTCAATGTATAACATAGTACATGTACAGGATTGAAACCACATACTTATTATCTTGAAAATAACACTTTATAATTAGTTACATGAATCGCAAATGAGAAATAAAAAGTTTAAGATTCGAACAAAATAAATAAAAAAAAGTTTTATTTAATTTTACACGCCCTAATGCCACTATTACTACTCTAAGAGAATTCGTTGCAGCGGCAACATCACACTTTAGGCTGAATCATACACGTGACATATTCGCACTAAACTCCAAATAAAAAAAAACAGAAAAATGAAACTGAAAAATCGATGATTTTTGGCACAATGTTAGCGGAGGTAAAGAACAGTATGTGTTTGCATTTATTAACGCAACGTCAATATGATCCTGTATATTGTAGAAAATCAACGATAGGAGACAATTCCTAAGACACCACATTAGTACGGTTATCCTTTTAGCGAACGATTAAGGAAAAGTTAAGGACTTTCTTTGTCAACAAATAGTTAAACGGTTTCTCATTGGAATATCGAAACATATAATTAAATAAAACTACTTTTACTTGTCTAGATTTAATATAAAAATAAAAATATTTTTTGATGTTATCGCGGTTTCTTTATAATATTATTAGTACTGTCGTTTCGAAGATTGCTTTTTTCATTTTATATTTTAATTGTTTACGGAAGGATTTCGAATAAATACTGCATCCGGTTGGTTGCAGAAGATTCTAAAGCTGTCAGTTATATCTATTTGCACACTACTAAACACTTTTTCCTACTGTTAACCTACTAAGCCAGTCTTAATAGAAAATTCTGTATCCATTGAATTGTTTGACAATGAAAATGCGAACAACGATGAGTTCAGAATAAATTATGCAAACTTATGGAGATCGCCAAATCTAGGGCTTATAGCTATCAAAACCTATCCGGTTAGTATTATATTCTGGTGACGCACATCATTTCATTTAAGTAGGCAAATATATATTTATATTGTAATTTTTGAGAGCAATACTTATAGCATTGTCTCAGTACTATCAGAAAAACGTATGGAAGTCGTTTCGGGAAATTGTTTCAAAATAACAGGTATGACCCAGACAACAGCTCCTTTAAAGCACATACAAACTTATTTCTTCCTCATAACAAGAGTACTACATAAACTAATATCCAAAGAAAAAAATCTATATGATTCAAATTTCCGGCGTCTTTTAGTTTTCTTAAATTTTGTGACAGAAGCTCCGTGATTCATAGATTTTTAAGGCGCCGTAGAATCTAAATACCCGATTTTTAGTATTTATAATACATAGAAACTTTTAGGTTAATATTTATATATGAAATACATAATATATTAGACAGGCCTTTTTGTGACACGATAAATAAATATTTTGATCGCTTCGTTGGCTGCGAAATGATTAAAATTGCAAACGCATGCTTAGAACTTAACACCACCCTTCGGACCTTAGCAGCAGGGCTCACAAGAATGACAATTTTATACGTGTATGAATGACGAATTTATACGTGAGGCCAAACAGGCCTAGTATATAGCTTATAGAGACCTAAATCCTAGTTTTTAACACGTTCCTACTTTGATAACGGCTTAGAAATTCCTCCAACAGTGTTGAGACATTGTAGATGCTGCAATGTGCTGCTGTCAGTGATAAGTTACCATAGGATCATCACCGGCTCAGTTCATTATTATTTTTATGAATAATACAAACGTACAGTATAATAGGGGTTATATCAGACTAAGAATTTTATTGTCAATTGCCTTTTGTCCGTGGCTCCGTGTGACAACTTTTTCCGGTATAAAAGTCCCGTTTTATATTTCCTCCAGATATAATTTAGCTTCCTATTAATGAAAGTATTATCAAAATCGGTTCAGTGGTTTCAGAGATTTGTCCCTACAAACAAACAAAGTTACAAACTTTTCCTTTCTATAATATTAGTAGAGACAAATTTTGCATCACAGTAAAACTATTACAATAATTTGCTAAATATCAAAAGGGAATAAATATATCTTCCTTTATTCAGGAGTCGTAAACCGCTACACTTGTACACCACGTTGCAAACTACAAAGCACAACAATTAATATTCCCGCGATCCGGCCAAGACGTGGCGTTATTAATTTTAATGTCCCAGTGTCGAACGCGCCGGCGTTTTGTTCCGCATTGCATTGTAGATGGTGATTTAATCCTCCGCGGGGCCACAATTTATTGACATAAATATCCATAGCTTAGAGATGACCCGCGCTATCGCCGGACGATGTTTCCGAGTCGTGCACGGTTTATGCAACAATAAACAACTAAACTCGTGAACCATAGATCGCATGCGTGTGATGTACATCTGATATTGTGGCTCTGAATATCTGTAATTGAATTCCTTGGCACAGGAAAGTTATAATATGTATTGTTTACGTAATTTCACATTCTTTTTCTGCATTCCGTTGATTTTGTTAGCGCGACCTACGCCAGGTTTAATCTATTTATTTTCTAAGATTGCATTTTACTCACAACTATATTTAATAGATTTTTAGGTTAGCTTAGTTTCCTAATTGCTGAACTTGAACAGTTAAAGTTAATGGATCAATTAGGTCTTATCCTATTGGATAACAGATATATAGATGATGGTCGTAGTCGAGTTTTGCGTACCTACAATTGCTTATGAACCATTTAAATTCAATAGATCAATATAAAACGCTGCACTCTAGACTTATCGCACTTAAAATGTTAATGTACATTAAAATGCTATCTGCAGAAGCAAAATTGCATATAAGTCACGACAGTACACTTAAGTCGTCTAAACAATTACAGTTTTACCTACTGACACAAAAATGCGTTTTAGAACTGCGATAATTGATTGAGTTAGCGCAAATCATGCCTAATGGCGGCTGTCGACCCAGCTTTCAATTCGATTGTTCACGAAATCACTTCCTCATTTTCCACTGTGCGTTTACTATGAAAATACAAAACACGCTGATGGTCAATTTTTTTTTGTCACAAACCCGTTGTTGTTATATAGACTTTCACTCTTAATTAATAAACCCTTAAATGTAGTGTTTGTTTTATTCGAGAAAAACGTGAATTTCGTTTTGTTCGAGGACAGTTATCGGTGGTGTAGCGTTAAAAATTGTTCACATACCGTTTTGTTTTAACATAATTATTGGAAATAAGATCGTGAGAAATGTAATGCAAATAAAAATAAAATTTTTTTGTAGGCAGATATAGCGATTTTTATTCGTCCAAAATGCACGATGACATAATTAACAATATCTTTCGCCTAAATGATTACTGCCATACATTTCAAACTTGCAAATCGTAAACATACTTTGATATAAAATGCAATGTTTCAAGGAAAAGATTTAAACGACTCTCATGTTCTGATTTTTCCATATACTACAACTAAATGTATGTGGTTTAAAATTTCGTCGAAATTATTGCACTGATCTATAATTACACTTGACATACCTATATCTCTAATAGATCGAAAATCACATTATTGGGAACAATAAAGGCTGATATTTCGAATTCTTGTCACTCTATGGTTCATAAGACTGTTGTCCCAACAACCAGTTTTCACGCAGATTTCTGTTTAAATGCGCGGGCGCAAGCGCGATCTTTACCACATGTCACGTTGGGCCGCCCAGCTCACAGCGTTATTATCTATAACCTTACTTCATATAAAGCTTTGTTTTGACACTAACTGAATTTGCGTCGTGGATTTTCTTTTTAATAAAATATCTTGGTAGATTATGGCATAAACAAAACATATTGGTAGGTATGTATACAAGAGTTCGTATAGATAGCATGAAAACTTTTATTTGTCTATTTCTGCTCAACCATAAGAGCGGTGAAAATATTAACTTGAGTTAAAACTTTATAGCGTTCCGTAACCTAAAAGAATCCTTATAAAGTCACTTTTGTCCGTCCATCAATCCATCTGTCTGGCTGTTTGACTGTCAAGATCTTTTTTCTCAGATACGCGTAAAAAGTTGAATTTTTATATCAAATATTTGGGACTACGGTATCTTTAAGCTGTGAATTAATCAAACTTGTAAGTCGACACGATCAAAAGATATAGCCGTTTATGTCGTATATATTGGATTTCCCAAGACAATTAAAACCTGTATGTACGGTACTTCTCGTTGACCTAGAATCATAAAATTTGGTAAAAAGCAATGTATTATAGCTTTGTAAAGGAAAAAACTAAGCCGTAAAATTGCGTTTTAACAAACAACAAAAAAAGCGAATTTACTATAACAAACTTATTAAATTTAGTTGGTGAAATAACCGGGTCGAGGGATCGAACGGCAAAGTTAAGTTTGGCAAGTTTGAAGTAACATATACATTTAATACTTAACTTACAAGTTTTAGGGAACTCTCGGTGCGAGACTAACTCGCTTTGTCCGGTTTTCATTTCATTCACGTTTAATACTAGTATGATAAAGCCAGTTACTGTAGCTGATCTAATGAATAATAAACACAAACAAGACTAATTATATTATATTTAATGTCCTTTGTCCAGTAGCTATGCCCAATGCCCCCGGGTTGTGTGTTTTTTTTAACACGATTTGGCCAGGAATACATGTTAATGTCGCCGTCTTATCGATATTAAAGAATAAGCCAAATCTTTTTGGCGACAGCCGTGGAGACGTATGTGAACAGATATTTTTTGATCTTCACCTGATGGTAAGAGTCCAGCAAACCTAAACAACCGCCATGATAACGAAGGATCTGTAGGTGCATTACTGAGCTATGAAATAAAAATAAAAGCCGTATGTTTTACAGTTATATAACCGCATAATGATTACTGAATGTTTTGACCTAAACCAGGTTATGTGAGGGCAGATACAAACATCAAGGAAGTAAGAGCAATTATCTGATTCATCTCCATGCGAATTGTAGGAAGCCCACGTTAAGGCATCCATACAAATGTCGCGTGGACTTGTATAGAATTTTTAACAGCCTGTTATTTCCTACGCACGTTTTTACATCACACGATTATCCACTGTAAATTCAAGAATTAAAGTGCATTATCGTGCGTCGATATGCACGGACCCGTTGTCACTTACAAGCACACGAAACAGCAACTGTTTATACAGCGTTTTCACGCAAATTTAGATTCGGTATCGTCGATCTTGTTCCGGATTCGGCCGGGTATGGCGGCGCGGTGAAAACTTCGGATTCCGTTAAATGGCGCCAAGTGGAGCGACTACAACCTCTATGGCAGATGCAAATAATTGTGTAACCACGCTGTTTACGTAATTGTTTAATGCTTTGAGATCTGAGTTGATTGAACGCGTTTCACAGTTCGCGTTTTCTGGTACTGTTAGTTGTAATAAACTGGTTCGATATCAGTTTAAGTTATTAATATAATTGTGTTTGTATTTTCCTTATACGGCTTGCAGGGCCTTTTAAATTAAAAATAGAGGTTTCCTAGAACGATTTAATTCAACATTTTATAAACGGCTTTGGTTATTTTTCTGTTAAACGTTCAATTGAATTATTAAAATGTGAGTTTTTTTTGGTAATAGTAGTATGAGATTTTAGATTTAATGTTTGATATTATCAATTAGGTGATACGTTCTGGGTGAAAGTGTGATTAGACTTAATCACAATAAATAATACGCTATTGTAATCGATAATTATTTTTAATATTTAACACCTACTAAAAGTGGCGATAGCCTGGTTAGGTGTGGAACGGACTGCCGAGACGAATGTCTGCAGGTTCAAATCACAAGGACATACATCTCTGATTTTTCTAATTATATTTGTATTCTTTGTGAATTATCGCTTATTTTAACGGTGACGGAAAACATCGTGAGGTACCTTAAATACATGCGAAGTTCTCTATAAGAATTTTGAGGGTGTGTGAAGTCTACCAATTCGCACTAGGCTAGCGTGGTAGACTAAGATCTAATTCCTCTTAGTAAAATAAAATAAAATAAAATGCTTTATTCATCACGAAGGCGAACATAGTGGCACTTATGATAAGTCAAGGTACATGAGAATATTTATTTCTTAAACAAAGTCGCTTATACAACTAATGACATTTTATATTGGATATAAAATAAATGAAAATCTATAAAGTTAACAAAGAAACCAGCTCGGGCTGGCAGGAAAGAAGAAATAAAATGGTATACATCATGTTAATAAAGATGAAGGGAGGAACACGTCGCCGGTGAGGACGTTAAAGGCCCTAGCCAAGCTGAGCACCTACCAGCCTTTCACTAGCAACCTAAGCGATGGTTACCCGAAGAAGAAAGGCAGAAAGAACGTCCGGGCTTTTTTTGTCATCAATTATCCATTGTATCTTTTGTACTTTTTTCCAAGTCTTTTCTATACAAAATCTGTTTAGTTATATAAGCTAATGCACGCACATCATAGTTAAAGTGGGGAGAAAATACAATTAAATGGATTAAAAAAATACTAAACAATTAAAAGAGAATAACAAAACTGTAATAGTAGAACACCAATACATTTATAAACATAATTTTGTTGTTTTATTTTTAAAATTTTGTGACAGTAGTAAAAGAGGCCCAACAGTGAGACACTATATAATGATCTGCCCTGCCAACTATAACACCTACTGTATAGTATAATTTGTTGTCTAGATACAAACAAAGTATTTTTTCATATTGTTTTCACACAATTTTGGTGCTGCTTATTATGTACAAGAGAGTTGTATAACGAGACATGAAGCGAGAGTTATATGAAGATGAGAACATTTTATTTTCGCTAAACATGTTAACATTATAAATGATATTCATACTAAAAACAAATATATAATAAACTTAAAATTTTATGTAAAATTGATTGAGTGTAATAAATATTATCGTCATAGTATTTTATGTTAAATGTTATATTAAAGAGATGTGAAATCTCGTAAGAATAAACTTTATTATCATTTACAAATTAATTAATTTTAATCGTTAGCAATGCTGCTTTCTACTTTTCATATCCTCTTAAGATGGGTATATTGTAAATTATTATGACACACAGAAGATTCAGTGCAACTTAACAATTTATACTGCTAGATAATTTAATAGTAAGAATACATTAATGTGTTTCAAACTAATGCTGGGTAGTACAACGACTGTAAGAGCTACATTGCGCGTGAGCAAGTTAAGCTTGTTTGTTAAAGTTAGAGTGATCGTTGAAAAACAACTCTGGCCAACTCCAACAGGCAGATTTCACAATGGTATAGGAAATTGATATGACGCGAATAAACATTTATGATGTCAACTTTTATACGATCACTAGCTTTTGTTTGCGGCTTTGTCCACGAGAAAGTTTTCCGGGATAAAATTCCCGCTATATATATTTATATGGGATAGAAAGTAGCTTGTGTCCTTCTCGGGGTCTTAAACTGTCTTCACATCAAATTTCATCGAAACCCGTTGACTAGTTTTTGAGTTTACCGCCTTTAGATAAACAGACAGATTCGGTGGGGGACTGTTTTTAATTATATTTTTTAAAACTTTTTAAGAGGAACAATTCTTTCATACATGCTTGTTGTAACTTTCACCGTTAACGTAGTGCACGCAACAGGAGCTCTCAAAAAAATATATATTTTTTTCATTTTTATGCAACATTTTTCGTTATGATCCGTCATAGCGTGACGTTATATAGACGATAATATTCCTCGATAAATGGGGATGCAACAATGAAAGAATTTTTTAATTAGAAGCAGTAGTAATCCTGAGATTAGCGCGTTCAAACTCTTCAGTTTTATATATTAGTACAGTTTTTTTTTGTCAGAGGCAGAAAACATTTGATCCGTTCCAAATCCCTTTTAAACTTGTCAATGGGCTCACCATTCATCGTTGATGATCACTTACCACCAGAATCAATGACCAATTTGTTCGTTTGTCCGATTGGTGACAAAATTTTAACCAATCACCTGTGTCGCGATTGTCGTACAGCTTGCAAAAGCCGCTCCTTCTTTATTAATGTCGAAGATTGACATTAGATTATAGCCAAGACAATGGATATTGAATGCATTACGCAACATTTTCGTATCAAATTATATTTTCTATAAAGCGATAAATATCAAGATTAAAGCGACATTAATAATCTTTAACAGACATTATCTTGTGATCGATTCATTTGCGTCAACTTACGTCACGAATTACATTAGACCGCGTAACTGTCACCGCGTAATTAGCGCACGTTTAACACGATAAATCTTTGAAACGACGTTCGTAATGATGTTTTGCCGAAGTCATTAGCGCATTCAGCCAATGAAATGTACGTACGCGGTAAAAACAAGTTCCCACGAGGTTAATTCACAAATAAACAATGAACTAAATCTGCTTTTGTCTCGTTACTAGCGCTCAGTTTAAATAACTTATTCAAGTTATTACCGGTGTGCATTTCAGTTTATTTGTATGAAGTTAAATACATTTGTCTTACGTAACACGTGAAAGCTGTTTAAATGTTTTTTAATAAAAAGTTGTAGCGCATCTGCTTTGGTTTTGACATTAGGGATTTTTATGTTTGCGGTTATAAGCGTGAGGTTGATGTATTATTTTATGGTGTAAAAGGTTAATTTTCCTGCGTATTCCTTTATGTGTCTCATTTGGGATTTTTTATTAACTAGCTTTGGCCAGCGGCTCTGCTCGCGTAGAAAAAGCTTTTTCCAGGATAAAACGTAGTTTATAGCATTTAAGAGCAATGTAGCTACCTAATAGTATAAAAAACAGAATGTGTTTAATAGCTTGAGATTAGGGCGAAGCATTCACAACTCTCAACCTCGAATCCCGCCAACATCGCTCACAAATACGTGCCATTACTTACTTATAGATACAGGGTTCTGCTGAAATACGGACAAAAGCGCAACTAATTTCATCGTGATTGATGTAACTAATCAATAACTCTTTGGAAGATTTAACAGCTGCCTAGATTATAATGACCTATAACATAATCTAGTTTTTTATTACAAACGAAAATTAGAGTAAATATTTGCAACAAGGAAATCCACGTATTACTAAATACATTTGGATAAAATTTGACACACAGATACTCGAAATTCATCACTAATATACAGGCTTCTTTTATACGGGATACATGGATAGTGGGATTTTTTGAAAAAGAATTTACACAAGGAGCCGCGAGCAGAACTTAGTATTGCATATAACCCATACGACCAAGCTTCCGCATAGGTATCACCGGAATGTTCATAGAAAATACGTGCGGCAGATCAACTAAGGCTGAACAGTTTGTAGTTGTGGGGCTAGCGTCTGTTTTGCAACACCAGTAGTTTAATAATAATTGTGTATATTGTTTTTGGGCGCCGTTGGTATAGCGGGATCTGATACTATCATATAACAAGTGTAGATGTTACTCTTTCGAAATAATAAAAAGAAAGAAAAAACATTTATTGTCCGGTTTGTTGGCAAACAAAATAATTTAAAATGGAATTTTGATAAGTACTTATAGGTCAGGGGATTTTTTTACACTAAGGTGGGTATCCCAGAAACGTAGGTACTCAGACTCACCAAGTTTGGACGATAGATGTTCCACAAACAGTTTTACGCACGCCTTAATATTTACTGGAGAAGGTATACCTATATATTTGTAAATCTTTTACTCTCAAAATAAACAGATCTAAAAATTAATTACAATTGCCTACTAACAGCAAAAAAAATAATAGTTGCGCTGCTCGGCGTCTGCGGAAGAACCGCCATTATTTGGATCGTTTACAGGGTCTAAACTAGAATGTAGTGAGTTCGACTCTCAGGCTGTATTAGATAAAGGCGTAATGTTTGTGATATTTGAACAAAAAATGTCTTATTTCCACCTTCATTTTTATTATATTCAACATGTACTTATAATTATAACAGAATTAACAAGTAACAGGACATAATTATGAACTTTAGAACACGTCTAATGCAACCATCAATAGCAATGACTGGTCACTTTGTTTATGAATGCAGTTGCAACCAATGCTATCTCTACCCACCCCTTTATAAATCCTACGTTAATATACATAATTATACCAAAGAAACCATCGAATAACGGCATACAAGATTATTCCGCTAATAAACATTGAAGTGGAGCGTCGTATAAAAGTGTCCCCTAGATTTGAATCTGCGACTACGCGCGGCAATTGCTTATATATTACGGTACACTAGATTGATTTAGTGCACATTTCTTGTGCATCATAATTATCATAATTTTACTTAATCATGTAACGAGCTGTTTATTGAAATTATATAATCCATTAAACATGTTTAAATGTAGGCAATGATTTTTATTGCTAATATCATTAGGTAAATAACGACACGAATAATTCCTTATTTAAATTCTTATTGCTCTAAAAATCATTATTATGATTTGATTGTAATCAATTCGGCAACGCGAAATGTTATTTTTATGCGTAAACGCAGCGAATAATTTAAAGATTTATTGCGGGGAAAAAGCTATTATAACATAGACCGTCCGCGGCGTGTCATCTTCGCCGCCTAAGCAAGATATCAGGTCGTTGACAAATGGAGCGTGCAAAGCGACCGAACTTGTACGTTACGCGGTTTGAGACACCGCATCTCATTTTCAATAATGCAACAATTTTAGGCGAACGACGTGCATTTGTGTAAACACGAGGCGATCTTAAACGATTTTGATCGAATAGCGGTACACGGCTTCCGTGGAAACCGCAGGGCTTGTGTTACAGATAATAAATATTTAAATTGTAACATAATTACCTCATGTAGGGCGCGAGTTAACGGGAACTAAATTTTCTTGCTATAAGAGCGTTAACTATAAATATCAATATAGCTTTTAGTATCGTAATTAGAACATTGAGAGTACAGATTGCATTAAGTAAATTTAAATGTTTGTGTAGCATGAGGACATGGTAACGTCTAAAAAAGAAAATAACTGTGGCAGGAGCTGCGTCGGTTGCATCTGCGTGGTTGTACGTAGGGCGGAATGAACTGGGTGAGCGTCGGGCTCTGTTCGGCGGTGGCGCGCGCGTTCCGTTTGCATCGTCGCCGCGGCACAGCACGCGCCCGCCGCCCGCCGCGCCATGAACCGACCGTTGATCGCACTCTTTGCGCTTGTCGCTCTGACGGCTGTCTCCACAGCCGAT
>NW_023594394.1:0-14323 GCF_014839805.1 Manduca sexta
TTCTATCAGAGGAAGCCGTCCTTAATGCGCTGAAGAGAGCCACCGCGGAGTTTTAGTTGATTTGCGCGTGCGTTTGTATATAGGTTAGGGACTCCGCCCGGCGGTCATCTGAAGGTCATCATCAAATCCGAGCGGTTCAACGCCGGGTCGTAAGGCACGGTAATCTAACATAACCACCTAGTCGCCCCCATGAAGGCTGGGCGGTAGTGATAAGGCACTATCTCCACGAAACAAAAATAAAAAAGGTTCGAAACCTAAGGGCACACATCTCTGACTTTTCTAAATATTATGTGTGTATTCTTTGTGAATAATCGCTGGCTTTAACGGTGAAAGAAAACACCGTGAGGAAACCTGCATACCTGAGTAGTTCTCTATAGGGATTTCGAGGCTGTGTGAAGTCTACCAATCTGCACTAGGCCAGCGTGGTGGACTAAGGCCTAATCCCTCTCAGTATTAGAAGAAGCCCGTGCCCAACTGTGTGACAGTGTATACAGAGCTAATATTATTATGTATTATTATTATTTATATTCCAGATGCTGGCAACAAAATCCTCCGTACTCACCGAATGAGATCTCTCGCATCTCCTAAATCTGTTTGGTATTGCGGGTTTGTGGAAACCAGCAACAAATTCATCTTTCGGCTTCTATACTGGATGCTGCACTATATACCTGCGTACTTCGTTGACACGCTGGTCTTTTTATTACGATTGAAACTGCCTGCGGGAATACCTTCGTAAGTTTTGGTAAAAACTAATGCAAAATCATTCATTTTAAAATATATATAACACCACAAGCCATTTACTATCAAATGTAAACAATTTTAATTCCAAAAATACTTCCTAAAGTATTCAAATGCTTATTTCCAGGGTCATGAAAGTATACACTAAAATTTACAAGACAACTTTGGTGCTGTCGTACTTTTTGACCAACGAGTGGACCTTCAAGGATGGCAACACCGTCGACTTGTACAACAGGCTGTCCATAACAGATAAAGTCCTGTTCAACTTTAATATGACACCTCTTCTGTATGAGGACTTACTCGTGACCTATTTTCTTGGATTTCGTAAATACATCGTCAAGGACAATTTAGAAAACACTAAAAAAGGCGTCAGAATGCAATTTTGGTTTAAAATTGCCAGCTTTTATACTTCGCTATCATTGGCTATTTTTTGTTCAAATTATTTTATACTATATACAACACTGTCCAATTGTGATCAAAATACATTAATGATATTGATAATACTGTTTTATTCAATAAGGAGCTATGGGTTAGATTCCTGTACCCTAATTCATCTGACCAAGAAAATGTCAAGAAAATATTTATTTGTCGCGGGCAGTTTCAAAGTGACACACGGTCGACATCTCCGTACCTACGATCCGGCACAGATAATCACCCAAACAGCCATGCCCGGTGAATATCTATGGCAACCGAAAATTTGCCGCACTGTGGTACCTGTTCAGCCATTCAACAAAGACAGGTCGCACTGCCGCGATGGTCCGGGGCCTCAAGCCCAAGATGCCATTCCTCCATGGCGTCTCGACTTAAAGGCCCTCATGGCCTCTACCATCTTCAGGGTTGGGCGTTGCTCGCGACTGAACACCTACTCCCGCTAATGAAATACACCAAACAGGGGTTTGGTGGCCAAATGATGTTTTACTTAACCATCATTGGCCCATTTACACAGTTAGACCACAAAATAAAACTAATCTTCAAATATTACGATCATTTAATTATCCAATAAATAAGAATCCAAAAGACCGGCTGCCAAATCACCTCTACTGATACTGTAACTTAGACTTTTTTGAACAGATATTGTTACTTTGACTTTTCGTACGAACAAACCCTCCGGTCCACCTCGTAGCCATGACGGCTGCAAACACTTCGACACGTCCGGAGAAAAATAATATATAGAAGAGAGAGAGACGTATCGAACATTAAATTTCGTGGGTAATTAATTGCATGCCCCATCGAGGTCACAGGAAACACCTTGTAATGAAACACTTAACAATAGGTACAGAGGGTTTGAAATGCAAAGACCTAATTATAACAAAATTAACAAGTTTAACACCGTTTCACGTAAACCAATCGGCAGTGCTTTATATACAACAGGTTATTTTTACAACAGGTTGTTAGTACATATAGTGCACAAGTATATTATGTAGTATACTAACGTGTCAGAAACACTAGTTTTTGCTCACAGCTACCCCTGCGTGAAATAATTTCCTAGGATAAAAGTCTCACAATATAATTCCCAGGATAGAAAGTAGCCTATATTCTTCCGAAGGTCTCAAAGTATCTCCACAGCAATTTTCATCGAAATCCATTGAGTACTTTTTTTTATTGCTTTGAATGACGAAACAAACTTGCCATTAGCCTGATGGTAAGCGATACGACCGCCACATACAGTAGAAACACCATCCAACACCTTGAATTACAAAGAATTGTTTGGTATCCCACTGCGCTCGTCATCCTGAGACATGAGATCTTAATTCTTATTATGTCCAGTAGTTACACTGGCTATAATGTCCTTCAAACTGGAACACAACAGTAACTACCCACTGCTGCTTGGCGGCAGAAATAGACATTGCGGTGGTACCGACACAGGCGAACTCTCACATATGAGAGACCTATCACCAGTATTTTAATTTATATTTTCGAGTTTATTGCATTTAGACAGGCAGACAGATATGGTGAGGGACTTTGTTGTATAATATACTAGCTTAACTCGCGTCTTCGCTTCCGTAAAGGTGTTTTCCGAGATAAATGTACCCTATGTCTGTCCCAGCCTCACAAACTATCTCCATAGCAAATTTCATCGAAATCCGATGTGAAGTTTTAAAGTTTATCGCGTTTAGATGACAACGAGATGTGACAGGGGACTATATTTTGTAATATATACAAAAACAAATTAACAGGAACAGTTCCTCACACATGATTGTTGCGTAACTTTAATCGTTTACGCCGCGCACGCAACAACAAACAATAACTCAAAAGGAAGGGTAATCATTTTTCCCCGTTTTTGTAACATCTACATTGATACTCTGCTCCTATTAGTCATAGCGTGATGGTACGTAGCCTAAAATCTCCCTCGATAAATGGGGATATCCAACAGTAAACTTAGATTCAGTAAATTCAAATTTTTCAATTCGTACCTGTTGTCCGTGTAATTAACGCGTTCGAACAAACTCTTCAGCTTTTTTACAATAGTAAAAAGTATCCTATGTCTGTCTCCTGGTACTAAGCTACCCCACATTCCACGGCAATTTTCAGCCAAATCGGTTCAGCCGTTCTTGAGTTATGAATTGTGTAACTAACACAACTTTCTTTTATATATATAGATATCTATAATTAATTTAAGCCGAAATCGGTGCAAAAGGTTAACCGTGGTGTATATTTTGTATTCAAAACTACTTATCATAATGACTTAAGGAATCGCCACATGCAATATTGAAACTATCGACATTTTCACTGGCATTAGTTATTTAATTATATTTATTTTATCTTCCCACTTTATTATTCTTCTATAAACTTATAGCATTTATCCCTCGCAGTGTAGCAACTGCTAATGATGCACAAAACTTATTTCCGTCTTATTACTATATTTAGGGAGGTTTTATCGCTAATTCGGCAGCTCAGACCAATCTCGCAATTACTGTGTAAATTTCTATAGTTTAGATGTAAACATCTGAACCAATATCGTGGTAACCTTGCCCCTAATCACGCGTCTACACTATCAGCAGCGGATCCAGTTTTAATACAGGTATTGCAAAAACAAAGCAGTACCTGGATATCCTGTTTATTACACTCATCTTAAAAAAGCAATTATATCTGAGCGGCTGATTTAAAAATCGTAACTTCACAGAAAAATATATCTTTGCTTAATTCTAATAACATTGTGCTTCCAAAGCAACTCCAAACTAAATTTCCGCCATAAAATATCAGTTTCGAGTCCAAAAAATTTTTTCTCACATGCTTTGTATAATTATAAATACATAATAAAAAGCAAAGCAGACAATGTACATTATATTACCAATCAAGAGCTACATGAAAACGAATCAAATAATATTTATTGTGTTGTAACGCACAGAAAATTTTATTTGTAGGTAACAGGTCGATACTCAATATATTCTGACCGTCAAAATATACATTAAGTTCTATTTATTAGTTCACCGTTCAGAAAATTCGTAATTTTGTTCATTGTAATTAGGCACTAGCATTGGTCATTAGTACGCAGTTAGTGCTCCGCCATATACACGAGTATATTTTGCTGTAAGTCACGTTCCTTACAATCGTTCTTAAATAAAAAATAGTAAGTCAATTACTCATTTGGTTTGGGGATATGTAAGTTGATTTTTAAATAATTTTGCAGAAGTGATAAATCTTTTATAAATTTATCAGTGACTAGTCATAATACCATTAGTCGGTAAGTTTTAACTACAAATGAGTTGGACTTCATTTTTGTTTTGCAGTGCTTCTAATTTCTTTTTTATTTTGATTCCCTATCTATCGCCCTCTGGCAGGTGCTAACTTGGGCTTCTCCTTCTGCGAGTGAGTCCTCTCGCAGGAGAGTGCCGAGCGGGATCGTGAGCAGAACGACCCCGCTCGGCACCGGCACCATATAATATTAAACGCACTTCTTAAACAAGCGGTTATAGCATCATAAGGTTGTGACCAACAATACCATTTCTCTAATAAAGTTGACCTAGACAAGCACAACCTTGGCCAGAGATAAAGCCATTTTGAAGTTGGATTATTAAATTATTTCTAATAAAAACAGTCATACCATGTTATTCCAGTATCTCGCGTCATTATCCAGTCCCGCGTGTCGCGGGATTGATTATAGTATAGGTACGGCACACTGTTTGATGCTCCAGCATCAGCACAAGGGTGCCATCTGTTGTAAATACCATCGAAGTATCGGTACAGCAATTTTCAAATCAATTAAACTTGCGAAATTGAAAAGGAAATGAACAGATGATCTTCAAACTCTTACATTGATCTTCATAAATTATAGCTAAGAACCACCTCGAGCACATTAATTTTTAACAAAAAAAACTCATCGAAATCGGTTCATTCCTTTGGAAGCTACAATACCGTAGACATACAATATAAGCTATACACACCAGTATAAGTTTGAATATCTATTAAACAGTTTCACATTTTTATTTTTTTGTAATGGATATGTGCGTAGCGATATGCTTTAGCAATTTCCAACATAACCGTATATGCGTAGGGACCGCCGATCTGTAGAATATAGGCACTCTGTTCTGCATTCAAAATCAACTTTTTGATTCGATTTTCCAAGTAGTTGCAGTCATGGATCCCGCAGAGGTTTTAATGGAAGAAGCGAAAGCGCGTCAGAAGCCGATCCTGGAAGCGGCAGCTCGCGGTGACTCGGAGATACAGCGGTTCTTCAGCGGCACGACGGCCCTCGTCACTGGAGGCACCGGCTTTCTCGGGAAACTGCTCATCGAGAAACTGATCAGGTGACATGGCAAATACAACCTAATTCATTCAGAGGCATCATAGTTCCACTCTGAAAGTATAAAATGAGAATCGATAAACCATAACTTTGAGAAATATAATATTATAGTAGTATCAATTTATTTCCAGATCTTGTGATGTAAAAAAGATTTACGTCATATCAAGAGCGAAAAAGGGAATGTCAAGTAAAGATAGAATCAGTGCTTTACTAAAAGATTGTGTAAGTACTTAAATTAGATCCTTAAGCAATCAACGGTAACGGTTCAACTAAACTGCAATAATAAAATACAGAGATTTGTTTTCTGCGTTGTATTTATCCATAATACAGTCAATTTTCGTCAAGTTCGCGTTAAAGTTGCCTTATTTAATGCACTAGCTCGTACTATATTAGAGTACGCCAGTGTGATTTGGAATCCTACTCAAGCTATACATTCTCAAAGAATTGAAAATATACAACGTTCATGCACACAGTTGCGTTTGCGAGTCCCGATATCTCCCACAGATGCCCAGTCAACGTATGTCTTTCTTTAAAATGATGTCGCTTCGTCAACACAGAAGCTTCGACGACTTGTTATTTTTATACAAATCTAGTTAACCCGACCCTGTCTTATAGTGCCACAAACTTATCTGGCCCGGTGGCCGAAAGAGGAACTAACGACGTCATTTTGAAATGTCAATCTGCCTGCCATTCGCTGACGTAACTGCCATTGGTTGTTTGCTTCATGTATTTATTTTCCGTTTAGTGGTTATAGCTAGCGAAAAATGCTGATAGCTTTAAAAAGTGATGCGAGAAATGTTATATTAAAAGTCTTAAATTTTAAGAAGGACGAAAATCGTCTTTTAACTATGATAATACCATCCGAAAAATTGTATGAACGCGTAATTGCCGCCACAGGTTAGTGTTGCAGGCTTTTGAGAATAAATTCCACATAACCACTATTTCGCACGTACTACTAGAATGGATGATTTGATTGCAGAAGCCTTCAGTAAGATAATAGTGAATGAATAAAAACTTGAGAATGAGTATAAAAGTAGGGATGCATACTTAGACGAGTCTTTCATCATTAATTTATCCAGTGGCAGTGAAAACGAATATAGTGACTCTGATGATGAAGTGACTTATGAATCAAATAATCCCGGTGGCTTAGGTATAGCTTATTTCAGTTAGAGAACACTCGCCATACATTAGATGATCATAATTATTGTGTTAAAATATAAATATTTTCGAGGAATATGTCTTTTATTTATTTAATTAATATTTACCTACGTTCTTTCTTATCGCCAGGTGTTTAATGTCAAGTCCAGGTACACAGGTAGTGTGTGCATAATTTCATATTTTTAACCAACTTCAAACTTTCTTCACTATGTATTTTATTATAGGAACTGCAATATATTTACATAATATAATAGTTTGTTATGGCTGCCAAACAAATATAAAAGTCTTTATAAGTATGTACGTATATTTGTATATATGTATGTTTGTTCACGCATTTCTCGAAACTATTAACCAGAGTAGAAAATCGATTAAGTAGTTTTCAAAATTTTGACCAACCATAATATTTTTGCTCATCGACTTGCTTACCCACTTTATGGCAAATTTATTTTACTGGCGACACCAAATGCGAAGACAGTGACTATCTCACGGCTCACCGGGCCAGATAAGTTTGTGGGACTATAACTATGTATGCATGCGCGCAATCTGTCAATCGCTGACAGTTATTTCAATTCAATTCAATTTAATTTTTAAATTGTGGCTCCATCGTTGGCAGACGATGATTTTGCCAATGTCAAAGTTGAAAGTAGGAAAAGTTACGGTAAATTTTTACGGGTCTAATATTATCTATTACTATTGAGCGGTAAATAAAGCAATGGCCTTACAAAATAATCGAAAAACACATTATACATAAATTCAGAATAAAAATATTATAAAAATATTAAAATTCCAAATATAAGAAAATAAATACAGTACAAATCAGAGATAAAGAAATAAACTAAAGAGAATATAAAATAAATATCAAAAATCATAATCGGATATTATTAATTTTTTAAAAAATTTATAGACGATAGATAATAAAAGGGACTAAAATTAGGATAAAAGGAATATTATGTATGTCATAGAGGGGATTAATAGTTTAGGACAGAAAAAAATTATTTACTTATTTCAAACCACTGACAGTTATGTAAAATTAACATTGTCGTTAAATTTTCTTAAATTTTCCGCGCAATTGTTTGAATTTTTCTTTCATAAGTACCTTCTCCTGACAATAACAAACACAACAAGAAAAATTGTGAAACCGGTCGAGCCGTTGACGCGTGATGGCGTGACCAATGGAAATAGGGATTCATTTTTATATACGTATATAGATAGTAATCTCGGAGGTTGAATGCAATTCGTTACTGTTCAATATAAACATTTCGGTCCCGTCTAAAATACACATTTTGCCCTCCATCGTCTAAAACCAATCTAGGTTTACAAGCGCCCATATCAAGAATGTGCATTTCTTATAGCTCTGTTAATAAAATCAACCCCAATATAGACATATTTCATAATTCACAAAACATTTCTAAGAAAAAAATATTAGAACACCTTAAACAAAATTTAAACTATTCCCTCCATCATTGCGTAGCCTCATAAATCATTCACAATCATTAAGTACAAATTTATAAAAGGCTCTATATATTTGCTTTGTAATTATTAGTTGAGTTTTTTAGTTTTAATTTGTCTTTTTTTTGTAAAATATGAAATTTGCGTACTAATTTGTGAGTGTTGTGTACTCCTATAATTACTACACATGCCAGAGTTCGACCTTACTACTTTTATGTTATAAACAAGAAATGTGGGTACTGTTGGAGAACCTTATTTTAATAAATAAATAAAATAAATAGATAATGTTTTAATTGACTTAAGACTATCTTGGATATTCTAAATATGCTTGTTGTACAGCCACAAACGCCTAATTATGGACTAAAATTAAACAGAAACCCTCAATATCACCATGCCTAGACCTCAATATCAAATTAATACTGGTTCGAACCCAAGCCTTCAAAACTATAATTGTACTGCGCATGCTATACAACTACGTCACCGCAGTAGTATTTTGGACATTAGGGACCTCGCGCTTAGACCAAGGATCTTACGTGATGTCCAATTGCAGAACTTATTTCTTTTCGGTCACCACACTGATAAACAACACATCACTAGCATCTTACGATATTTACAAAACCGGGAATCATTTATTTTATTCGCGTCGCTTAAAGTTACCATTGATGTTGGTTAAATATTTAAAAATATATAATGTCGCTATCGAGCCTGTTGTTGGATTGGCATTGGTTGAAACTATAAAAGTACTAAATTCAAATTAAAGGCTGATATCAGGAATAATATTAAAAGTAAACAAACATCATTAAAACATTAAAACAATCAACATTAAAACCACGGATTTCTATCCAATGAGGTAATGATGAGAAATTAAAATGATATTATTATGATTTCAGGTATTTGATACCCTTCGCGAAGCAAATCCAGATTTTGGGAATAAAATAGAACCAGTCGAAGGAGATGTGGCCGAATTACAACTCGGCCTTAGCGTCCAAAGTTGGGACACCATAGCCAAAAAGGTAACCTACTTCTCATGGCCTTCACAGTGTAGCTTAGGTTTCGGACAATGGTAGTATGCGATTTACATTATTAGACTTTTCTTTAAAGAATGTACCGTACAAGACTCACATTACAATTGAAGTGCATGTCTCCATCAGATGCTCCAACATTCATATTCACTTCACAACAACATTTATCAATCTCTGGTAGTATATTATTACAGTATATTTATCTGTTCAGGTTGATGTTATATTCCACATGGCAGCTACCACTAGATTCGATGAAACTTTACGTCAAGCAACTCTGATCAATGTGCGTGGTACCAGAGAAATACTTGCTCTAGCCAAGCAATGTAAAAATCTAAGGTATATTGTAATTATTCTTATAATAGAATAGCTCTCCAGCTAAAATAATACAGAACAGATGCCATTATAAATAATAAGACACTAGTATTTCTGAATAAATGGGTAACGATTCTAAAACATGAATAATTTAAGAGGATATAAAAATATGCGTCACCAAAGCCGTTAACACTATATATTGTATAATAATATAATTTTTAGCCTTCTTTCTAATTATATATGCTGGTTGCGCCATTATTCTAAATCATCATTTTATAAATTAAACTTCGCATTAGTAAATTAATACAATTTTACTATCATAATATCCACCACGCTGCCGTCGTGCGGGTTGGCAGACTTCACATACCTTCGTAATACTTATGGAGTATTCTTAGGTGTGTAGGTTTCTTCGCGATATTTTACTCTACTTCCCTGTTAAAGCGTATGATATCGACAGACAATACATATATAACTTCAAAACTCAGTGGTGTGCGTCTTAGTATTGGTTTTTCCGCGAATCTTCGTCCCGACAATCAGTTCTATTTTCATTTCGGCTAACAGGCACTTTTTGGGTAGAAATAAACACAATCAATGTAATCACATCACTGCGTATTTCTTCAAATAAACTAAGATGAGCTCATGTAAATGCTTCCAGGTCATTCGTGTACGTATCGACAGCATATTGTCAGGCGACTCGAGACAGAATCAAATCAGAAGTGTTGGAGCACATCTACCCCAGCCCAATATACCCGGATGCATTGATAGGCATGGCAGAGAGTATGGGGGATGAGAGGCTGGTCTCGATCACGAAGGAGTAAGTAGAGATATAAATATTAGCTCTGTCAAGGTAGCAGTAGTAACTTAGCAGAATTAAACCAAATATATTTTAGAATTTGTTGCTAATTTGTTGCTAATTAGTTACCACTATTTCGATTTTGTTGCTCCAGCCGTTTATAAAAACCGGTCACTGCTATCATGATATCAAGCTAGCATGGACCATAACGAAACTTATACTTATATGATCAGACGTAATGTAGGAATTTGTTGCTAATTTGTTGCTCATTAGTTACCACTATTTCGATTTTTTGCTCAAGCCGTTTAGAAAAAGCTACCACTGCTATCTTGATATCAAGCTAGCATGGACCCTCACGAAACTTATAATTATTTGATCAGACGTAATGTAGGAATTTGTTGCTAATTTGTTGCTAATTAGTTACCACTATTTCGATTTTGTTACTCCAGCCGTTTAGAAAAAAAACCGGTCACTGCTATCATGATATCAAGCTAGCATGGACCATAACGAAACTTATACTTATATGATCAGACGTAATGTAGGAATTTGTTGCTAATTTGTTGCTCATTAGTTACCACTATTTCGATTTTTTTGCTCAAGCCGTTTAGAAAAACAGCTACCACTGCTATCTTGATATCAAGCTAGCATGGACCATAACGAAACTTATACTTATATGATCAGACGTAATGTAGGAATTTGTTGCTCATTAGTTACCACTATTTCGATTTTTTTGCTCCAGCCGTTTAGAAAAAAAAGCTACTACTGCTATCTTGATATCAAGCTAGCATGGACCCTAACGAATTTTATACTTATTTGATCAGACGTAATGTAGGAATTTGTTGCTAATTAGTTACCACTATTTCGATTTTTTTGCTCAAGCCGTTTAGAAAAAAAAGCTGCCACTGCTATCTTGATATCAAGCTAGCATGGGCCCTCACGAAACTTATACTTATTTGATCAGACGAAATGTAGGAATTTGTTGCTAATTTGTTTCTAATTAGTTAACACTATTTCGATTTTTGCTCCAGCCGTTTAGAAAAAAGCTACCACTGCTATCTTGATATCAAGCTAGCATGGACCCTAACGAAAATTATACTTATTTGATCAGACGTAATGTAGGAATTTGTTGCTAATTTGTTGCTAATTAGTTACCACTATTTCGATTTTTGCTCAAGCCGTTTAGAAAAAGCTACCACTGCTATCTTGATATCAAGCTAGCATGGACACTCACGAAACTCATACTTATTTGATAAGTCGTAATGTAGGAATTTGTTGCTAATTTGTTACTACAATAAGGATTATGTTGCTCGAGCTGTTTTGAAAATAAAAATAATTTAATAATATAAAAATAAATAAACGGCCTTCAAAAACCACTCAAAACCAAAAAATAATTTCACATAACAGGTATATACTGGATACGAATTTTGGAGTCGGTGTCTAATTGAAATTGCTGGTTAAGCTAGATGGACTTGTACTATAAAATATACTGTCTCGATGGCGTAGTTATGTTTCACTTACAATACGACTATCGCGCTGAAATGTTACACCTTTGCTTACCCCTGAAAAGGGAAAAGGTGTGATGCTATACATATGTATGTAAGAAGTAGATTCAAGCAAACTTAAATCAAAAACACAACTGATAATATTTCGATCACAGTACAGCTATCGCGCTGTGGTGTTACACTTCTGTCTATCCCTTAAAAGGGATAAAGGTGTGATGCTATAATATATATTATGCATGTATGTATGTATGATCTATGTCAAAATATGAAATGTAAAACAACAAAATTATGTTTGTAAATGTAGGCGTATGCACGCTGTACACTGTTTCATAATTTTTATAAATGTTTTAGTATTATTGTTTTTTTTTTCGTTAATTTTTAGTTGTTGTTAAATACTTTTAGGTGGATTTTCTCCGCACTTTTACGGTGACGAGCGTATATAAGCTTATATAATTAATCAGACTTTGTATACAAAAGACTTATTAAAAAAAATATATATTTAAAAATAATATTATAAAAGATTCAATGGACAATTGATGACAAAAAATAAAGCCTGGAGTTTCTTTCTGCCTTTCTTCTTCGGGTAGTTATCGCTTAGGTAGCTAGTGAAAGGCTGGTAGGTTAGCTAGGTTAGGGCTTTTATTGTCCTCACCGATGAGGATCACGACGCGTTTCTCCCTTATTATTTATTTAAAATAACATATATACATCATTTTATTTCTTCTTTCCTGCCAGCCCGAGCTGGCTTCTTTGTTTACTATACTTTTCATTAACTTTATTACCTATATAAATTGTTTTTTGACCTGTTTGAAGTTGGCAAGTGAGTTTAAAATTATACTAGGTCAGTACCGGATTGTACCGTTTTTATTTTGTTTGTACCTTATAGGGACAAGAGATATGGTGTACTGAGAGTTTTGTCAATCACCGCCTTGTGTAGTAACATAAACTCGCGGCATTTTCAAATCAACCATCATTTTAATGATTTTATAGCTGAAAGAAGACGACTGAAGACGGAAGACGCCCCTCAGAGGTACAATCCCTCTCTAACATGGTACAATCCGAAACAAGGAGTACAAACGATGGAAATCCGCGAAATACGTAGTAAATGATTATTTTTTTTAAAAATTACAGCCATTTTCAAATGAATAATTAATATGATGATTTTATTGCTGAATATCATGGAAGAATATGTCACTCAGAGGTACAATCCCTCTGTAATATAATACAATCCGTAACAAGGGAGTACAAACGATGGAAATCCGCGAAATACGTAGAAAATGATTATTTTCTTCCAAGTACGGCCTTTTTTAAAAAAATCATCATTGTGATGATTTTATACCGGAATATGATGGACGAATATGTCCCTCAGAGGTACAATCCTTCTGTAACATAGTACAATCCGAAACGGGAAAGTACAAATGATGGAAATCCACGAAATACTTAGAAAATTATTATTTTTTAACAAAGTACAGCCATTTTCAAATGAATAATTAATATGATGATTTTATTACTGAATATCATGGAAGAATATGTCACTCAGAGGTACAATCCCTCTGTAATATAGTACAATCCGAAACAAGGGAATACAAACGATGGAAATCCGCGAAATACGTAGAAAATGATTATTTTTAAAAAAATTACAGCCATTTTCAAATGAATAATTAATATGATGATTTTATTGCTGAATATCATGGAACAATATGTCACTCAGAGGTACAATCCCTCTGTAATATAATACAATCCGAAACAAGGAGTACAAACGATGGAAATCCGCGAAATACGTAGAAAATGATTATTTTCTTCCAAGTACGGCCATTTTCAAATGGGAAAGTACAAACGATGGAAATCCACGAAATACTTAGAAAATTATATTTTTTTAAAAAAGTACAGCCATTTTCAAATGAATAATTAATATGATGATTTGATTGCTAAATATCATGGAAGAATATGTCACTTAGAGGTACAATCCCTCTGTAATATAATACAATCCGAAACAAGGGAGTACAAACGATGGAAATCTGCGAAATACGTAGAAAATGATTATTTTCTTCCAAGTACGGCCATTTTCAAATGAATAATCATTGTGATGATTTTATAGCTGAATACGATGGATGAATACGTCCCTCAGAGATAAAATCCCTCTAAAATATAGTATAATCCGAAACGAGGAGTACAAACGATGGAAATCCACGAAATACGTAGAAAATGATTATTTTCTTCCAAGTACGGCCATTTTCAAATGAATAATTAATGATGATTTTATAGCTGAATGTGATGGAAGAATACGTCCCTAAGAGGTATCATTTCTCTGTAACATAGTACAATCCGAAACCACGGAGTACAAATGACGGAAATGCACGAAATTCGTAGAAAATTATTATTTTCTTCCAAGTACGGCCATTCTTAAATAAATCATCATTGTATTGATTTTATAGCTGAATATGATGGACGAATACGTCCCTCAGAGGTGCAATCCCTCTCTAACATAGTACAAGCCGAAACAAGGGAGTATAAACGATGGAAATCCACGAAATTCGATCAAATTTATAATTTTTTGAAAAGGTAGAGCCATTTTCTAATGAATCATCATTATGATAATTTAATA
>NW_023594395.1:0-14321 GCF_014839805.1 Manduca sexta
GCAATAACGGGTACAAAATTTGTGTTTTTGCGGATCTTAACTTTACAGAAGTAGTTCGGCAAACTGCGGTTCAGGCGATGTGGTAAGATTAACGTGACCATTTTTTTTGCGTCTAAAAACGGGACATCGGTTTATTTACGTCCAGTATAGGTTCTCAATGGTAAAAACACAGCAAATGTTTTTTAGAAAGTTTGTACTTCGGTGGTCGAGCGATCCACGGATGAAAATTCGGAAAATCGCGTTTTCCCGAACAACTATTAATATAAAATTAAGAAGCAAAACCTGATTTAAATACAAACTTTCATACAAATCCGTTTCGCTGTTATTGCGTTTATTTCTGACAAACATCCAAACATACAAACGTCCTAACATCCAAACCTTTTTACAAACTTTCGCATTTATAATATTATTAAAATAAGATAAGATTAGATTATTAGGTAATTATAAATTAAAAATATAATATAAGATACAAATGTTCAGTTATATTTTTTTTTGTCTGAAGTACAAATTTGTTTCAATACAGCTGATGACGATTTTAAGTAACAATAAAACTATTGGCACTTTTTTATATTGACTTTAGGTATCAACATCGCTTTCAGAACTGGAATCTGTAACTGACTTTTTTCAAATGTCCACATTTTATTCATTAAAGAAAAGATTCGTAGGCGTTGTAGTCAAGTAGCAGCCTGATCGGCTCTTAAATTTTCGCACGGTTTCGAAAAACGGGACAATTTTGTGTCCCTGAGTTTTTCGTGGGGACAACGGGACAGGTTACCGAAAAGGGACGGTCCCGTTCAAAACGGGTCGTCTGGTCACGTTAGGTATGATGATTATGATAACAATACTATTTAGAACAGGTTGATTTGGAAATCTTTAGACGAGGAATATGTATATTCAGTAGGGAACTTTTTTTTTAACGTAGGTAAATCCTGATCTTTTTCTGAAGAATATGTTTATTTAAAATAAGTTCATACCATTTATTTTGTATTTGTGTATGTACTTTGCTTGATGTAATTATTATGTGGTTCATTAACATCTTCTATGACCGAAAGGTTTTATAAAATGGAGGAAATGATAAAAATCCTAAATAAGTGTAATGACTAGGCAAATAAAAATTGGTAATACTGAGTCGACGCATGTTCTGAGCACCAAAGTATCTTCATATATTATCTTCATATATTAGTCATTACCACATAGAGTACACGGACGTTCGTAGCATTTTCAAATATAATGTTTGTATCCGCAGAATCGTAGTCGTCGTGCAGAATATATAACCGATGTTAATTATTTCACAACAATAAGATCCTTGTCGTATGTTCCTTTGTTGTTATCCCTTAAATGCCATAATCGTGAATATCTTGCGATGTGTTTACAGCAATCCTTACCATTACTACGTAGGGCTTTGGAACGATTGTCCTGTTGTTTATAATTACTATTGTGATGAGGTAGTATATTAATATATTGATTAACACGTTCACTGCGGAACAGGCCTATATCAGCCTGCCGCGGTACTTCAGCTGGTGCGGACGAAGAAAACTATTTCACTCTCACTAGTGTGGAACGATTTATCTCCAGGTGTTTGTAAGAGTTCGACAAAGACAAATATATATTTCAGATTGTGGTCCAAAATTGTAGGTATTCTCCCATCAAAACATTACGTAGGCCCTTTTCGGCCTACCACGCACCGACTGGTAAATACATCCGGTCAGTGCGGCAGTAGGCCTATTTCGGCCCGCCCGTCCCAATAGGCAACCAGCGACCCAATGCCGCACAGAGCGCACGTCTCGTCAGTTAGTGTTGAGCTATCTAGCTGATCTAACGTAGCGTTCGTTCGATAAATTCAACCATGGCAAACAATGAAAGAAAAATAAAAAATTATAATTCAAAGCGTTCTATCTTAACTTTTTAAATTCATTTGAGAACCTATTTATTATTTCCCAACAGTGAGTCCTGTGGTAAAACTGATAATAATATGGTAAACAAATCTCACGGAATTAAAAAAAAAAACATTTCAGAAAATCAAGAACAACCTAAGGACAATGATCACGTCCTTGAGATGAGCGCTAAACGATGAAATTGTGCAGGGTGCTACGAGAGATTGCGGAGAACCTTTAATAGTACCGAAGCTAAAAAAAACCTTAAATAAATAAAAAAAATATCGCAGAAAATGCAACCAAAAACTTTGCGTGACATGTTTTAAAGACAAGCATAAGTAAATAATAAACTTTTTTCATTCCTTCTACGCTAATTCTATTTTATTTTCGATATACCCTTACTTTGGTCTGTACCTTCACTACTAAAAATACTTTCTAGTGCGTTTCAGGTCGATATCGGCCTGCCGCTTTCCCTCGTTTATTTCTTATTTCCAGTTTGGGAGATCCCAAGGCAAATCGAACCTAAGGAAGTTGGGTTCAAGGTCCTTCTACAACAGTATTAAAAAAATTGTTTACGTCATGTTTTCACAAAGTTGTAGCATTTTGTTAGGTCTTAATTTAAAATTATTAATATTACTAAATTGTAATTTAGTATTGTCAGCATATATTTAAAATATTATAAAATACTTGTAATACCGAAGCCGTTATTTAAAAAGTGTAACGTTGCAAGGCTTGGTCAAGACTTGGTCGGGAGCCTTTGTCAGAGACGGGCGGTTGAAAGTGGTGACTAGCTGGAAGATTGAACATCTAAGTGCCTTGGCAGTAATATAAGGTAAATTAAGAAAATATTCTGTTAATCTAAAAAAAATCTAAATGTGTTAGTATCTAAATTATTAGTAGTACTTAGGCATTCTTTTATTTATTCCTCTATGAACGTTATGGATTTAAAATAAAACAGTTGATAATTATATTTGTAGCATGTGTTATTTGTGAGGTGTTTAACGTATAGTTGTCCTAATGTGTTCATGAGAATACTGGCTTATATCTATCTATTAGGCACGGCCTAATTGAAGGAAGATCGAGGTCTGTTTTAGCTATATTGTAGGGTAATACAACAATTTTAATCTACCCTAGTGTTGGTGGGTCAAGAAAGACCTGCCACGCACTGGCGGATATATCGTTGAGGGCGCATTTCGATCCGCCGCAGCACCAGATGAAGATTTACGATTTTACTTGCCGCAGCCAAGGTGTTAATATTGGCTCACAAATATAACTTTGTATAATAAAGTGGCGTCCAACTTGCAGTCCGATCACGTAGTCTATCTAGCGTACGCTCTTACTTCAATAGAACTTTTGAGAACTTCGTTCGTCATTCGAAGCTTCGTGAAAAGTCGAGAATGCCTTTCCCGAGCAGAAGTTCTGGTAACAGTCGTGGTTATGGTCAGGCTATTGACAAACAACTTCAGTTCGCTACATCGGAGTCGGGATGTAAAATAGTGTATCATATGATTATAATAATTTATTTTTGCAAGTTAACACTTTTATAATTATATCAGCTATAAGCTAATATAGATTAACTTATTAGTATTCCCATATCGCAAAAGGAACCCTTATAGATCACTTTGTTCTCCGTCTCTCTGTCTGTTAAGACCCGTTTTCTCAGGAACGCGTCGAAGTATCAAATTCATATAAAATTCTCTGGTCTATGGTCTCTTTCAGCTATGAATAAATCGAACTTGTAAACCAATTCGATCAACATACAGCAGGTTATGTCCTATATTTAGCGATTTTACAAGGAAATCAAAACCTACAGGATACTTCCTGTTAACCTATAATCATTAAATTTGGCAAAAAGCAATGTCTCTCAGCACACGCAAAGGAAAAGTCTGATGACAGTAAATATTTTTAATTTATTTTATTTTATTTAGCAAACCAACAGTATAAATTACATGAATGTATTATGTAATAAAACGGTTTACGATTACAAACTTATTATTTGCGGTTGATGCAATAACCGCTTCTAGGGCAAAGTTAAGATTGTCAAGTTTGAACTTACATATTATATTGATTAACTCCATCCTAACCTAATTTCAAGCACAGCGGCCAATCTCAACGGAGATCAGCCAAAAACGAAGGAGGTATTATAGTACACAATACACAGGTGCACTCTGTCCCTCTACTCTTATAGTACGGTGAGACGACAGACCGACATGACCGGAAACAGATCAGGCGCACGACCAGGACAGGGTTTACGTGATTTCCAAAGCAAAGGGGTACCACACCGCTAACTTCCTGCCTCCGAGCTGCGACTGAGTAATTTTTTAAGATGGAGAAAAAACCAGTCACAATTATTTTGGCCCGGCAAGGGGTTTAAACCCAGGACCCTCCCCGCCCAAGGCAATTCTTGTGCGCTTGGTCTCCACACCAAATGCACGCCCATGTACGGGGGCACATTTGCTGCGACCCTAGGCGCACTGCTCGTTCGTATGCTTCTTTGCTAAGTTCACATTGAGGTCTGTCTAAGGGTTCGTGAACATTTCCCTTCTCTTCCTTCCAACCATCCTAAAAACTCCTATTCCTTCCCTCTATCCCCTCCCTTCTTCCTCCCGGGCCCTAAGACCGTCTAGCTGGAGGCTACCGAGCCTCCAGTGATAGCGGTAGGGCCCACCAACTCATCATGGGGCTGCCGTGGTTGCTAAGCCGGGGGATCGCTTGTACACCGTTAGCAGGGTATCCCCGATGATAACCACGGCAGTTCCACAAAAAAAAACCCAGGACCTCAACGTAGTAGTCGTACTCGTGTCGTGTTTAATTACAACTACGCCAGTCTGAGGCAGTCTGTTTTATTACATATATATTGAGATACGTTACCCTGTACCCACAAGTTTGTACGGAAACCTCGGTGGGCAAGTCCAACTCGCACTTGTACTGTTTCCTATTCTAAGATGTATATTAATATGCAATTATAAAGTATGTACTCTATAAAAGCTGCCTTGGATGTAATTATAGTTAATGAGGTTGTTTTCACAACTGTGGTTAACAATCAATACTCATTTCGTTTGGAACTTAAGGGAGGTATGTATAATATGTGTAGTCATTTAGCATGTTAGTAATAATAAGATCGGATTTTGATATATGTAAGGTCAGGTGGGGCAAGTGCGCCGACGGGGTAAGTGCACCTACCCTAAAAAAATCGAGAACTATTGATGTTATACAATTACCGCAATCTTACATCTATGCTACTAACTGAAATACAGTTCCACTAAAAAACATAAATGGCTATGTTCATTTTAATACGATTTATTCGCCATTTTATTTTAAGTGTCATTTAGACCTGTAAACCGAGATGACCCCGTGAAAGATAACATCAAATATTTCAAGATATTTAACATATTTCTGTAAACCAGTAAGGTGAATACATAGTTTAAACCTTTTATTTTAACTTCCTGCCTGAATTTTATTTATATATACTCAAATAAATGATTTTTTAGCGATGCGAAAAAATGTACTTAAAAATTGTCGAGTAGGGCAAGTGCGCCACAGTTAACAGTCGTATGGCGCACTTGCCCCTGATCCATATATAACCAACCTTTTTTGAGAATAAGTTTTACTAATATGAATTATTATTATTAAAATGTTATACTTAACAGCAGAATTTTTGTACTCAAGGTATTTTGTTTTGAGCCGACTTAAATAAAAGGGCGTATTAGTTAATTCGTTTTACAAAAGAAAAACTGAAATATCTTGGTCTAGAGCAACTTTACGTGAATAGGTTGCTGTTCGATCAGGCACGTTATCTGGATATAATGCAGCTAAAACATATCAAATGTCATAAGGCCAAATTCTAAGTAATTGAGTTATAACGCATTCAAAATTGTTAATTCCTAAATTTTTGTATGTTTTTTAGTTTTAGAAATAAAATGGATTTTATATTAGGGCTAACATTTTTTATTCCAACATATCCGCACACAAAACTCTAACATAGCAAAAATTATATATCAATAAAGATTCTAAAATGTTTTCAAGCCCTGATTTACATATATATGGCGCACTTACCCCGAATTTGATTTGACAGCCATAGTTTGTTATAATATTGATTGATTAAAATTATCCAAGAGCAATGCGTGTAAAACTTATTTCTCTATGGACTAAAGTGAGTGTTTTCTTTATAATGTTTCATATTGGCGTTTTTACACAGGCGCACTTACCCCATTTCCGGAGGCAAGTGCGCCTACTACCATTTTTACTTTGAGCAAAATATTATTAATTTATGGTCCGATTTCCTTGAATGGCTATAGGTAGTTATCACAAAATACCAAATATTCTTAAATTAATAAAATTATATTCTTAAGTCAGCACAAAAATAAATTATTTTGCATTGAATCCAGCTATGAAAATTTTATGGCGCACTTCCCCCGACTGACCTTAGTTCTTTGGATTATGAGCGCTATTTCACTGATTTTCCATATTAACAGTGTAATCTATTTAATTACACGGTTTGTTGCATCTAAATAAGTTATTTTGTCCCTACACTATTTTTCTCTGTTCGCTTTGCCTGCTAGTTGGTCCTAAGTGGAATAATGTTAAAATAACATTGTATATTACGACTTAGTTTATGTAAACGGGTTATAAGCGCTTTATATATATTATGGCTAAATAATATTTTAGTTTTTTATAACGCTATGCAGTACTGAAAATATGATACGTAAGATTCCATAGAAATCATGTAACTTCAATAATGATAATAATATAATTTTTTTTCATCACAGTTCGACTTTAACTGATTAGTTTTTATTGTGTACACCAGTTCGCTTTCCGCATCGGTCTCCAGGCATTTAAGCTTATCAGACGTCCATAATTTTGTAAACGAATATCTAATTGAATTTTATTTATTGGATTTCAAAAAACAATGTAACTTTATGTCCTCTTACATTGAATTTTATCACCACTGGTTCATTATTTTTACATTAATCTAATTTATTTATTTATTTGTAATAAGCTACACCAACAGCACTACATATTACATTAATCAATATTATAAAACAATAAGGTACAGCATCTGATGTGTGTGTTACTATTAGGTGAACACAGCATTTACTACTAACAATATGTTGAATTAAAATCTAAAACATAATAATAGGAAGTAGAAAAGAAAATTATAAAGTACTAAAAAATATTCAATCAATGAGTAACGATTATATACTAAACAATTTGTCTGTATAACGCTATAGTAAACAATGTGTAATTGCATACAATTGGCAACAGAAAAGGTTATTGAGAATATCTTGTTGACAAAATTTATAAAAAGTTAAGGTCAGTCGGGGGAAGTGCGCCATAAAATTTTCATAGCTGGATTCAATGCAAAATAATTTCTTTTTGTGCTGACTTAAGAATGTAATTTTATTAATTTAAGAATATTTGGTATTTTGTGATAACAACCTATAGCCATTTAAGGAAATCGGACAATAAATTAATAATATTTTGCTCAAAGTAAAAAGTGGTAGTAGGCGCACTTGCCTCCGGAAATGGGGTAAGTGCGCCTGTGTAAAAAAAAAAAATAATATGAAACATTATAAAGAAAACACTCACTTTAGTCCATAGAGAAATAAGTTTTACTCGCATTGCTCTTGGATAATTTTTAATCACTCAATATTATAACAAACTATGGCTGTCAAATCAAATTCGGGGTAAGTGCGCCATATATATGTAAATCAGGGCTTGAAAACATTTTAGATTTTTTTTGATATATAATTTTTTGCTAGGTTAGAGTTTTGTGTGCGGATATGTTGGAATAAAAAAATGGTAACCCTAATATAAAATCCATTTTATTTCTAAAACTAAAAAACATACAAAAATGTAGGAATTAACAATTTTGAATGCGTTATAACTCAATTACTTAGAATTTGGCCTTATGACATTTGATATGTTTTAGCTGCATTATATCCAGATAACGTGCCTGATCAAACAGTTGCAACCTATTCACGTAAAGTTGCTCTAGACCAAGGTATTTCAGTTTTTCTTTGTAAAACGAATTAACTAATACGCCCTTTTATTTAAGTCGGCTCAAAAAAAATACCTTGAGTACAAAAATTCTGCTGTTAAGTATAACATTTTAATAATAATAATTCATATTAGTAAAACTTATTCTCAAAAAGGTTGGTTATATATGGATCAGGCAAGTGCGCCATACGACTATTAACTGTGGCGCACTTGCCCTACTGACACTTTAGGTACATTTTTTCGCATTGCTAAAAATCCTTTATTTTAGTATATATAAATAAAATTCAGGCAGGAAGTTAAAATAAAAGGTTTAAACTATGTATTCACCTTACTGGTTTACAGAAATATGTTAAATATCTTGAAATATTTGATGTTATCTTTCAGGGGTCATCTCGGTTTACAGGTCTAAATGACACTTAAAATAAAATGGCGAATAAATCGTATTAAAATGAACATAGCCATTTATGTTTTTAGTGGAACTGTATTTCAGTTAGTAGCATAGATGTAAGATTGCGGTAATTGTATAACATCAATAGTTCTCGATTTTTTTAGGGTAGATGCACTTACCCCGTCGGCGCACTTGCCCCACCTGACCTTACATGTTTAATTTTTGAGATATTCCAGCAGTCTTTCTTTGAACACTTTTACAGAATCATTAAATATATCAATATCCACTTTAGTGCCAACTTTATTATATAAAGCACATATTCTAGTTATTGGAACATTTAGACCTAAGTTAGTTCTGAAAGAAGGTGTTTTAAAAATACTAGTTATTGGGCGTCTGGGTTTGTTGTAAGGAACTGCTATACTGATGTTTTCGAGGAGTTTATTGCATGTAACTTTATTATTAACTAACTTATACAGGAATGACAAGTCCAGAAGCTTTCGATAAATATCTAAATCTAATTGGTTACACGTAACGACAGATATCAGTTATGTTTAGATTAAAAAAAAAACATTATATTTAGATCAGCAATGTTTAGATATAATTAAAACATTGGTTGCTGCTTTGATAGCAAAAGTGTCTCGGTATTCCTTTATACAAACAAACGTGTGCTCACTTTTATAACTATCACTACCCGCAACGGCTCCAAGAAAAACAAACCTAAATTACATTAATATTTAATATAAACGTTATTAAAGAAAAACATTTGCAAACTAATATTACTGTAGACACAGTCTACAGCTACAACCTTTCAACACGAAAGGAAAATATTTCAATATTCATAGACAAATATAAATATAATACATCTGCATATGCGGTGCAAACAGCATTCGCTTTGCACGGATAAATATTAAATCATACCTCGCTGTTGAAATAATTAATACTGAGCTTCAACTTACCGCTAAAGTGATGATCTTATCGAAGAGTATGATTGGCGGCATGTGGAAATCAAAGACGAAGTACTGAAAAAGATTATTCGAGTTATTTTCTGAGTGACATTTTGAAATTTCCGTGACTCAGTCGTATTTTTTATTTGGTATTATAATATATTAATTGACTTTATAGATTGTTGTGTATATAATTTTTGTATGTCGTATAAATCTGTGTTTCTCGGCTACTAGACGCGCGCATTAAATATGCATGCATCACTACAAAATTTTGATCACAGATAGTGCCGTAAAGTGGGTCAGTGCATCGCTGTGATGTAACTTTCACTCGTTCATGAACACAAATGACTGTGCAACACTACCTGAACCGTAAATGTTCCAACATACATATATGCAGAAAATGTTAAAAGCAGGTATTATAAGTATAACCTTGTCTAGCATTCCGAACGCCAATGACACCTTACCTCATTGTAATAAGGACAGTTGGTACTCTCCTTAACACTGGTGTACTTTGCGAATTTCGCCGACCTGCACGCAGACCACCGGGTCCATGTTCAGGCCGGCCAATTGGCGCGCCTCGATGATGGTAATGCACACTTGGAAATCAGCTGCTTTTAATGCGGTTGGACAAGCCGTATCAATGATGTTGCGCCTGAAAATACAATATCAGCTTTAATATCGGTAGAGTCGAAATCGCAAATAATATCGCTATTCGCAACCAATGCAATAAAATAAAAAGTATTATAATAAATATAATCAAAATTAAAGTATCATAATATTGGTCCGGTCAAATTAACTCGAAAAATAATAAAAAGCTTATAAAAATTCGCATAAAGCTGAAAATCAGTACTAATGTTGGAAACACTATTAAAAACAACATGTGATAGTTCTTATTTTTCCTATGTGCCGAAAAAAAACATTTAAGTTTCCTAAGTATGAGTTTCTATCATTCTTCAATAAAACGGTTAGTTTTATCATAAAAATAGGTGAGACAAAATTGAAAAACATACAATATGAATCATCATTTTTGAGTTATAGCGATATAAAAGTTGAAAGAGTCGGGTTCTCCGTAATATGAGGTTGAATTATTATAGGAATCACTATGGAAAATATTCCGACAAAAATATTTCTATTGCTTAATAACCTTTTAGCACAATGCACGTAGATTGTCTTTCCTTTAATCTTACTTACATTTTGCAAATAAATTATTTTACCCACCCTCAAAAAACTACTTTATTGCACCCACAAATAAATCATTATAGTCAAATTTTTGTAGTAAGGTCCAGCTCCATACTAGGGACAATATTTCTATAGTGATTCCAAAAGATTTTTGGTTCAACCCAAAGACATAAAACAGCTACTTATAGACCGGACATCATAACCAAATTATGCTCTAAAAGTTAGTGACAATTGAATAATAAGTCGTTCTTATTTGAAATCTCCGTGTGACAAGATGTCACAGCGTCCTTAGATATTAATTAACATAATAACAGATACAAATGTGCATTAAGAACGTAAAAATCACGAAATGGAAAAAATATTAAGTATTTTTTTATTTCAGGATACATTGAGTAACTGTAGCATGAGGGAATAATTTTTGTTCGACAGTCTTCCCAATGTTCGATCTACATTGTAATCTTAGAACACTTTAGTTCATTATTTTCCTCAGCATTATTCTGAGATCTGTGAGGTCTTTTTGTAGTATTGTAATGCTTTTTGATTCAATCTCACACTAGAGAAAAGCTTCATGTGAATTTTATAAGATTGAATGTCGATTTTGACCGAACTATATAATAAAAAAATACACACTAGCTACTGAAAATTATAATCTATAAAATATGTTATCATGAGCTCGTTGTGCTAAATTAATTATTTTTCGATAATTTGTAGTTCATTCTATTCAGTATTCATTTACAAAAATACATAAAATTGATTATAAATAATCTTATTCTTAATTATTCAGAGACCCACGGCCCAAAGCGATTTAAAATGTAATTCAAGTTCAGCAATTATCTATGGTTTCAGCGTGAATAAACTCTATTGTTATACCTAAAGATGCATACTAGAGCAATCGTTTAACAATATATTAAAAGGAATTAATCAGCATAGCAATCTTTTAGTTGTAGACTAAACATCTATATAAAACGGCAGTCAGTAAATTCCATTATTAAATGACACTAAAGTAATATTTACAACAAGCATAGTTTGACTAATATTTACAATACCACCTATATTGACAAATTAATAATGTTTTTAGGACCTGCAGACTAAACGAGTATTTTTACAGAGAAATTACTATTACGTATTTGTTATTATAAAATAACCGGATTCCGAAAGTTTAAGTGCGATATTATTGTAAGTACATACCTATATAGTTTATTTTAAAAGTAAATACTTCCTACCACACTCAGAGATGTCACTTTTAACCGACTTCATTTTATTTAAATGATCACTTGATAGTTTTTTTATTTGCTTTTTTTTTTCTTCTAAATACAGCAAAAATGTAGTAAAAAGAAGTTATGAGAAAAAAAGTAAGAGTAATGAAAAAAAAATAATTCACTGACCTTTTTATAGAAATAATAAAATAAAAAAAAATACTAATGATCAATAACGTGCGCACTATTTTTAGGCCTGCAATGAAGAGAAATTTTTGTCTCCCTTTTTAAGTAGCGTAATATCGTATTTAGCAATTAGTAGTTGAACTCTGTAAGTAAATTGCTAAGAGTATTTGAAATATAAGCTAAATTATAGTCCAGGCCTTTAAACTTTGGATAAAACCTAAACAAAAATAAAGTTCTGTGGAATGGTCATCGTGTTTAATGATATAGAAGTAATTCACATATTATTTTAACTTTTGCTTTTCAATGGATTTGAAATGGGCACGATTGGGATTAAAAATAATTTTCCCCCATCAAATTTTGTTTAACATTATCCAAAGTCCACCGTCTGAGACTATTTTTATTTCTAGAATTTATAAATCTAAATATTATATCAATTTTTGTGAAATTTGATCTAATATAATGAAATGGTACTATAAATTATCGTTTTATTTAGTGGCTATAAAAATTTTGGAAATATTGCTGCTAATTTTTTAAAAATATGTGCACGAGTGATCAAAGCATTTGTTAAAGAAGCAACTGTATGAAATGTATAAGTCTGTCATTAAAATGTCTTGTTGAATTGTGCATTATTACGTCTGTTCTTGGTTCACATAGTTTATAGATTATAAATAAAGCATGTATAACAACAATAACTGTTTAAATTATAAAATAAATATAATATAACGTAAAAAAGGCTAACCTACCAACTACAGTTATGTTGTGGCCGAACAACCATCGGCGTGGGAAAACGCATCAGTGCTCAGCTTTCCCACCTTATTTACACCAGGTATCCAAAAAGAAAGAAAATAACCTGGTCATTATTTACTGTCTATATAAATTATTTTAATTGTATTATATTATTGTATGCTTATTTATTTTGTAGAAGTAAACAAGATATGATTTATTTTTTAAATGTTGTCTGTTTTCTGAGTTGAAGTTAAATTGGCATGTTTGGATATATACAATTGGAAGCATGATTCGCACATTCCATAAAAACTAAAATTAGATCATTAAAATTCCTTGCGGTAAGCTAGAAAAGCAGGCAGCATAAGGCAGAGTGAAGAGAGAGGCAAGTGGAATTAATAATAAGAAATAATCTACGACCACAGAGTGTAGCATTTTAAGCTAGCAATTTGATTCGCTTCCTTTCGAAGAGACGTGCAAACTGTTAAAAAAGAAGAGAAAAAGAAATACAAGGAATCTTTAAACTAAAATAATTATTTAAAAAAGCTTTTTGGATAATTTTACGATGCAAATTCTATGTCTATGGGGATGCATACTTTACGAAAAAAGAAGGTTAGAAAGGAAAAAAAAAACGGAGAATTATATCAATACTTACATTTTCTTCATGCGCGGTGTATCTGTGGGAGACTTATTGCGCACCGGAATATCTTCCGAGGAATCAGAACTAGCCTGGCTTGGGGGGCGGTCAGGCTCCGAGGAAGGTCCAGCCGCTTCCAAGAGCCCTTGTTCCTCATCCCCACTGCTGTCAATTCCACGATGACGACGGAGCCAGCCTGCTACGCTCTTAAAAGTCGGACGAGAACTCTAGGCTCATGCACAGCAGCTTTATCGCCGCCCATGGAGAATCCACGCCTACGGATAGCATTTAATATAAATTCAAGTGTTGAATAGATATGGCTTAAGATATCGGACTCTCGTGAAGTTGTGTGTTTGTTTTAATAATAGTTGTGACGAAAGGAGCTAGATTTGGAAAAGGATTAAGCGCCATTCAGCCTGTTCACCGTCCTATAGAATTAATCGTGTCACCACGGAAATTCAATTCAATCTATAACCTTCAATTCCTAAGCAAATAAGGCATCTATGTGAGCATAGATTAGAGTCTGTGTTGTGTATTTGGTCGGTTTATACATAATATGAACTGTAGAACATTAGAACCGGTATATTTGTCATGCTAACATGTCGGTTCTCTACATCATGCGTTATTATATACACGAATTATTGTTTAATTACTGTTTTAGGATCGCAATGTACAAATTACACTAAACCTTCTGGTTACTATGAAGTGTAAATACAATTTTGACCAACGATAGCATTAGACGTTGCATTTTTCGATACAATTATACTCGATTTCCATTTACCAGCTTACGTATTGTTTATTATTTTATCATTCATTTCAATAATCGTAATTTTTTATTAGTGTAACTCTCAAGTAATACGACGCAAGCAAGAAAATAGATGATGTTGGTAAAACCTGAAGCCTCTGAAATAAATTACAAGAATACGTTAGTTTTAAAAAATATGTATACAACTACCTCTTTATACATATAAACCGATCAAATAAACAAGTCAGACTCTAATCTGTGCTCCTAATGAAAACTAAAGTCGTCATAATAATATTTCTATAGCGAGTAGCATTTACTAAGAAGTTCTAAAATAGGCCATTACAGTCTATAGTGCGGTGCAGTACGAAATTTGATGCAACGATACTTTTGCATACTATTCCTTTTGTTGCAATAATCACTTGGTTTCTTGATACGTTGTTTGCCAACCA
>NW_023594396.1:0-14321 GCF_014839805.1 Manduca sexta
AATATTTATGAAAATAAATCTCTAGCCATGATACCCTCCTCCTATAAATGAATGCTTCCTCTCCGCCAAACATCGAGACATATGGATCTCGAACACGGCAACTTTTAAACAGCCCGAAGATGACCACGGCCTGTCAAGAGCGTACAACTACGAAGAAGATATCTACATTCAGTCATAGTTCTTCTTTGGAGTCAAAATAGCTTCAGTTCCAATAGACGCTACCATCAGAAAACCCCGTCTAAATCTGATTTCCTTTGAAGCCATGACGTGTTCTCGTTACACCTATGAATTTAAACATAGCTTCCGTCTAACGAGTATGTAATTTATGTCTATTTGTTTGTCCTTTGCATTTTAATCGTTATTAACTTCATAGCCTTAGTTTTTCAGGCTTGTATAGTTTACAATTTATTAACATTGTATCCTGTATTTATTTCTAGTTATTCTTATTTTGTCGTAATTAGATGTTACTTTTCTATATTGCAATTGAGGTTTAAGTTATTTAATCGTCAGCGTTTAAAGTTAAAATAGCTTGTTCCTGCAAGTCGTCTTCTATGATCAAGTGGTATGAACTGAAAGACATCGGCTTTGTTTTAGTGGTTAAGCAAAACAGCGTCACTATATGGCTTACCAGTGTGGCACTGTTTATTAGAAAAAATCAGTTTCTAGTCATTCCACTGCTGCAGTAAAACTCCTCAATACTGCTTTGGTTAAGAAGTCTTGTTATAATAGTTCAATCATGTTCTAGCAATAATGTTACTACTCAACAACACGCATTTATCCCCGAAGGATTATGTAGAGGCGCAACCAGGGCACCCACTTTTCGCCAGGTGAGTTCCGTCCCATGATGTGATAAGAGGCAAGCATATGGCCATATACGACACAAATTCCAGACTCCGAGCTGATACTGAGCAGAAAACTCCAAATATCACTTTGCCCAACTCGGGATTCGAACCCAGAACCTCAGAGCGATGCCGTTCCGCGCATGCAGTACAATCACGCCACCGAGCAGGCCTATTATAACTTATAGAAATAAATTACCAACATTAATTTTAAAATGAAACTATAGTACTTCGTATTTCCTAAAATGCAGTCTTACAAATCAAATACAATGAAACTGGGCCAGATTGAATAAAAAGCCAATCCCAAGACATCTATTGATCTTATTCATCGATCCTTACAAAGGACTGTACTGAGTTATTACAAGACATTTCGAACTTATTCCCTTTGAATTAGAGTTGGATCTTCATCGGCTGATATTTAACACGTGCAATCTGTTTACAAAAGGTTAACGGATATCGCTTATTAATGTTATGACTGAAACCGTCTATTGGCAATAAAGTTGATTGAGTTAGTTCTAGATAGCAAATGTAGTTACTTAAGCCTGTTCGGTAAACAGTTTTGATCTGTTGTTAATATTGTGTTTTGTCTCAAATACTTTTATTGGACTTGAGAAAAAAAACAATATTGATCAAATACTGATATTCTTTTCTCAGCTATCAAACGTAAAGATATGAGTTAGACAATTTATTTTTGGTGGTAGGATGTATTCTATATCTGCCTGAATAGCGACCACTGTACACAAGATGTTAAAAATCGCCATAGTGGCCCACGTAAGTGTCGCGTTCCGGGATCAGCCTGTGTATATTCGGTTCCAACAGGCCGGCATAATTGTGTCGACTGTCGAGGGGTAATCATCTCTCGCCAGTCGACATTCTATTGGACTCCACTCCGTTTACAATCAGGTGTAGTGGGATAAATTGTTATGCCCGTACAAAAAAAATAAAAAAACACTGCCTTTATTAATTGAAAGACAGGAACTATAGCTTCAGCTATAAAACTCAGGGTCGTTGATTTCATATTTTAATACGTCAACTAACCAATAAGTGAAACGTGAATTAGTTATTGAAAAATGTTCCTAATTGCGTTATTCGGTTAAAAAGTACAACTATTTGACACTTGACCTTCCACGTCAAATGTACCTACAATTACTTATATATAGATAAGATTATACGAACTTTCCACTGCATAAGACCTAGACTATAACGACTAAGTAGAAATGTTATTCCAAGTAACATAAATATAACTATTTATCATCAACATTTAAATGAAATCATAAAACATTCCAAAACCCGCCCTTAAAACCTAATTCCATTCGTCGAACACATCAAAAAAACATTCTAAGAAAATCATAAACCGGTTCAATTCGATTGTTTACAAAAATCAAATCCAACATATGTACATCAAACAATGAACAAATCGTAATATGACGTAAACTAATAAACGTTTATTAAATAAACACGCCACCATCAATACGTTTAATTACAAAATATAAACGAATATAACAAAAATAAATGTTCTGCTAGATTGAGATGCACATGTATCCATGTTATATAAATAACTAACACAAATATTAATGTTGACGTTGGGAAATTAATGTTTTATGAGTTACAACGCTCTACCTGTGAGGCTACTGGAGCTGTCGGTTTTGATTTTATAAAGACCGACTACTGAGTGACAATATTCAGAAAATACATGACTGTTTCTGAGATTACTAATTAGAAATGCTTCAAGCAATCCCTTTGTATAGCCATGGTTTAGTAACTCACTTAAATACTATCATATAGGTACGTAGTTGATTGATTCCTTCCTAGATGTATTTCTACATGGCGGCCAATCTCAACGGAGATCAGCCATACAGGAGATATAATGCACAAGAGTGTGCGCAATACACTAGCACTCTGTGTTCCTTCTCGTAATCCGGTGAGACGGCAATCCGACATGACCGGAGAGATCAGGCGCAGGACCAACGGCTTTACGTGCTTTTCGAGGCACGGAGGTATTACACCACTAGCTTCCTCATTCCGAGTATTTTTTGAAGTTGGAAAAACCAATGAAAATTATTTTGACCCGACCGGGATGCGAATCCAGGACCTCAGCGCGATAATCGTACTTGTACAGTGTATAACAACTACGCCGCCGAGGCAGTCAACTCATACTATTTGCTATGTTCCGATGAACTGCTGAACGTAATGACGATTCACACAATCCGTTGTTAATCTTGATGTCGAACCAACTTCCTTCCGATACACCCAAAATGGCTCCAGACCGTCGAGTTTATTTATTGTCTCTGTGTTCATAAAATAGTTCTAAATGTAAATAACAAAAGACCCAAATTACTGTATTGTTTATGCCTTTATGTCTTTTATTAGACAGAGATTTTATATTCACTTCACTTTCATTATATCCTAGTATAAACAATGGGATTACAGAATGTGGTACAGCCTTCAAAATAATCCTTTATTGTTCGTCGTTTCTACAAGAGAAATTAGAAAAACGGACAAATATTTTTAAAAAGATTTGTAGTTATTTTATTTGTAATTTATAAACTTTTTACTTAAAACCAAACAGGGCGCGCCATCTATGATTTAAACACGAAAACCAACAATATATATGTCACGTAAATTGATTAAACATCTCCCATTCTCCTACACGCCTGGTACACACCGCATTCAAACGCTTCAATTACACAAATTACTAGGACAACATGTATTACTAGGAGTTATATTGTATTCTTAATATTACACAGCTGATAAGAAAGAATGCGCGGACATGCGGTGTTCATCTCAGCGCGACCTGCGCCGGTGACAGGGACGCGCATACGTGAGAACCATCCGTTAGAGCGGGACGGAAACATCTCCGATAACACGTCAATACATTCTTACCATCCTGTACGTTCGAATAACGGCCTTATCTGTATAGCGATAAAGTTGAATGTCGTATGTAGTGCGTTAATGGAAAACCGATACCGCATCAATATACTACTCATCGGCCAACAAGTCAGTTGGAGATTTGGCCGCAAAGGCATAAGGTTCATAATGCCTACAAAAAGGTCGGGTAAGAAGGCGTGCTCCGATATCTTTAAGATAGGGCGTTCGAAACCGATCGAACTTCGATATAGAGACGTTATTGGAAAACACCTCTATAGAATGAGGGAGAGGTTAGCCTCACAAGGCGTTCCCTCCCGCAGACACGCCCAAGTCTTATATGGAAAAGGAGTGACTTTTTATATCCCTCGATCGTCTCGCAATAACGAGATAAGAAATTGTAATTCTTTGATATTCTACTTATATATTTTTTTATTGTTCTGATAGTGATTGCACGTTATCTCTGATAATCGAGTTAATTTAGTCTTTTTATTTGCAGGTACGTTAGGATGCTGTGTCTGTTTGAGGTAAATTGATTTATCTACGGGTTTATGGTTGAGAATTTTATCGTCCTCAATCATCTGCGTGGCTTGTTTGCAGTTTAAATACTGCAGTTGTTAAACGAGTATTTTTGTAAGCTGGAATAAATTATGATTATCATTTGCTCGAGCAATTGGATGACGTGAACCATATTAAGTCTCTGTAGAATACCAATGTAATTGATTGTAATCTGCTTAACAACATATTGACTGTCGACGCCGGTACGTGTACAACTCGCCTTAATTTTAAATAGAGAATGCAAAAACATTTTCATAATAAGAACGCAAATCAAGCGCGTTCCGTTAATTCGTATTGAATTACCCCGGTGGTGTTCTAGAACAATTCCAAATTTAAAATACGAACACAAAACAAACAATCGAAACTCCTATAGGTAAATCGAATAAGTCTCGATTCAATCCAGTTGGAGTCCGCGGCACAATTAAAATTTAAAAACGATCGAAACAAATGAAGAAAAGAAGAGCTCGATTAACGATTTTGAAAAGGAACGAACGTTCATTATGCGTACGGATTTAAAACAATAAGGGCATTCAGCCATTGGCTCGTTTGAATGTGGAACATGATGGACAGTTCTACAACGGCGGTTGCCAGGTTTTACCAGGATATTGTAGAAATATCTCTGGTTAAAATTCGAATTTCAAATATCAAACTTAAATACATTTTAACAAGAAACGGTTGTAACCAGTAAGTACTTTACTAAGTATTCTGTGCTAAACTGTAAATATAATACTAATCTAGTTTTTCTACGTATTCAGAAATAAAAACAACAGGGTTATTAAATAAAAACAGAATGATTTATAGGGTCTTTGACTGAAGATTATTTTTTAAAATGTAGCGTGACAGAAACACTAAAGTTATTAGCACTCGACAATCACATTAAAAATCATACTCACATGGTTAGTGCTAGATACAATGTCTGACATGCACTGAGTAAACAATTTATATATTTTGATACATATCTTTTCATAACTTCCTAACCTTATCTGTGTCCTTATTATAGTCCTTAACAATATCATAAAGCACAATCAAAATAGTTCCAGAAATTACCTTCTATGATAAACAAAATACATAGTATAGTGTAAATTACTCATAATTCGTAGAGCACACTAATAATAGTAAAAGACGGAAGCATCCTACAACATAAAACCTTACAAATACAGCATCGCAATAGCTGAGAGACATGAAGTAAAAGTTTTTCTGCACTATACCCAATAAGTTAGCCAAAGTCCAAAAAAAACTATAAATTTCTGAACAATAGATTTCTATAAATTCGATAAAATAGCTCGTTCTCTAGTTTTGAGTGTCCCTAGTCAGTAACAGTACGCCATCAGATGACCCACAAAGCCATGAAAAGCCCAATAGGGCTCGAATGTATCAATACCCTTTACAATCACACGATTAAATATTCCCAAAAGCATCCCAACATCCCGAACTTTTTTGGCTGTTTATTTCTGTATTCGCTACCTGTGTCAAATATTTAAAAAAATACTTGATTGACGCGGATCGCAGGTAAAACGTATTGAAATGCATTTAAAAGGTCGGGATTCGAACCTGCCACTGAGTTAAGCAGATTTAACGTCGACCTTCCATCGACAATGGATGTGAAGTATTATAATGTGAGTCAACGGGAACATAAATTAAAAACTCGAGTAGAGTAAAAAATAAAAACTGAATATAACCTAATATTCAATAAGGCGATAATTTCTTAATTGATTATCACTGTTCATTACATTAAGAATCAAGCAACCAGAGAATTATTTAATTAAGACTTAACTATCTTAATTCCGTAATAATCAATATTTAAAACAATTTCCTATTTTTAAAATGACCTAGCCTTCCCAACTATAATAAAATGTGTACCAAACTACTGTTCTCCCAAAACGTTTCGTCTGGCAACACAGCCCGCGACGTGCAACCCGTCCGAGGGCCGGCCGCAATTTGGCCCGTACAGTGATTGATACCGCCGATACATCACCAAAGGAGTTTTTCTATGAAAAATTGCTATAATCGACTTAAAACTCATTAGGAACAAGACAAAGAACCGGCCGACATTCGTCGAATTCGTGTTCCCCGATCGAAACGAATCTCAACCGTTATACGCCGCCATTTTTTGGTATTCGTCTCGGGATGGTACCGTTTAATCACGTTTGTGTGGTACTTAGTGTAGGGTCGATAATTTAGGGCAAACTTCAATGTACTTTTGTAGTGGAAACTAAAAGTACACTAAGTTTTGTAATACTGGAAACTATAAAGAACTGACTTCCTAGTCTACACTAATTTATTATTCAAAATAGCAAAATTAAAAGAAATTAAGAACATTCACTTCTAAATGTATATTTATTAACCTGCCTAAATGTATATTTATTACAATATTCTGAAATTTTAAGAAATTAAAAAGAAATTTTAAATATGTAAGAGCTACAAATATGTAAGATACAGATTATATGAAGCGGCCGAACCCGCGATCAAAAGCAACCTTTGTACTAATGTATGGAGGGCCGGAGCGAGCGCACATGTCCCCCGTCACCGACGTCACATTCATTAATGGTGACAGAACAGGAAATAGTCATAAAGAATGCGCCCCGTACAAAAATCATAAACAAGAATTAATAATAATTAAAATAAAAACGTTCCAAATTTGAATACCCTGCCCGTGAGGGACAACGAAAAAGTTCGATCACAATGAGTTTAATTCAAAAATAGAACGTTGGAAAAAAGTGTTCGCCGTCACCATTCAAATTAAACGACAAGATAATTTTTGAATATGGATCGCGGTGTATTTGAATAAGTGTTACATTAATATTCTTTTGTGATAATTTCGAATTCGGGACGCCCACGGCATTGTCTTGCGAGTTATTGGCTCGTTACGCGACGTGTAGCTCTGTTTTGATTTGAATTTTTGATTTCAAATCGAACGAGATCAATTCGACCTGTCCACAATCAACATGTCTTATCTTTTGTCTATGAGCCATGGGGCATTGATATTCCACGTTTTGAATTTTATATTTAGAATCAAATAGAAGAGTCACCTGCCTAGTTAATTGTAATTTTGTATAAATTTCCAAACAATCAATTCAATCTCTATACAACTTCACACCGACCACACACAATAGCGATCCTGCAACAAAAACTATATCCGAATGACAAAAATATCAAAAAACGAGATCTAATCGACACCAACTTCCGTATTACTCACGGTTTTGTATGGAATCGCGATGCTCACGCACAAAGGAGCGAAATGATATATTTGAACAATAAGAAAGCTCGCCCACGTGCGGTGGGACAGATGTGCTCACAAATTACGTATGCTAATGTGTTGTAATCCTTCCGTCGGACCTCCTGCGTCACCTCTCGCGGTATAATCGATCGATTATGAATGCGGGCGATGAATCGACTTAGTTTCGGCACAATAGACTCGCTTTGTCTCGTCTCAGACTACGTTAACTGATGGCAGATTTAACAACAATTACTCTTGTTGAAGTGATGTGAAAATTATGTACTGCGATTGTTATCGCGACTCCACTGTTTCAAAGTGAGCGGGACATGAGAGCTAAATATCTCGTGTTCATAACAATGATTGTTTTTCGGATTTGAAATGTTTGAACAATAAGTAGGTATTCATTATAATCGCATTTATTATTTTAAAAGCCGCAAAACTTTGTTGCATTTCAAAAGATGTGAAAATCGTTGAGATATGCAAACCTAACCAAAAGGCGCAATGTAAACGAAATTCACATTCGAAAATCGAACTCGCATTCCAATTTCAAACAGTCGAATTCTATTTTTAATTCAGAAGGACATACGAAATGACAAATTAGTTGCTCAACGATTTCGAATTATGTGACGTTCGGCGCCGTTGACCGAACGATATGAAAGGAACGTCAAAAGTGAACGAATGAATCCGCACGACATTACCTCTAATCATGTTTTATGAGTTTTACCGCGAAATAGACGCCCGCCCTCCGCCCGACCGGTTGACACGTATCGTCGTTAAAAAGTTAAATTTGCGAAATATTACTTTTGTACGCCCAATACTGACATTTATTTGTTGTTGCTCGTATTGACTGCGCATTCCCTTTCTTAATATACAGCGCTATCCCTCGGGAAATAAAATTTATACTCGCACAGAATTGTCTTACAGAGCTCAGAGTCGCGTGTCGCGTGTAAATATATCTACAGAATCAATTAATGCAAAAACTCGCTAACAACCATTTAATCTCTAAATCGATTTGTTTACTTCCCACAGGAAATAATGTTTAACAATACAGCATATACACACAAATAGGTACTAAACGATTTCTACGAAAAAAGTTGACAATGAACTATTCGTCCAACTAAATAAACATTTGACCAAACGTTGGACACATTGGCCACAGCCAGTCGACTGCTAAGTGGTACATGCACGTACAAACGTCATTTGCATGTAGCGCTCTATTACGAGCCATTATCGTAAATTTCCGTTCAATATAATATAACAGCGCGTTGTGTCCGCTAAACAAAATTTTATCAATAGAAACGTTGCGATATTTCGTTTGAAATTAGAATCAGTACCGTTTCCGCTTCCGTTCGATATTTGAACTGACGAGTATGAATTAAGAACGCGTTCTGTTTCAATGATAACAGACAGTGCGATTTGAGAATACATGTATGTTCTAAATTTAAATTGTTTCTATATTTGAAAATCGTGTTGGAATAGTGATTACACGAGTAGTTCGGCTTAGACATGTACCAAGGCCATCGGATAGTGTTATCAGGCATTGAAAAATGAGAACTATTACATCGACCGTATACCGTAGTTTTCTATGAATCATTCTGACGGTCGTGGAATTACAACCACCTACATAATCGGACCAGGAACCTACCTTCGAAAAATCCATACCGAACGCCACCATAAAAATATTAATACCTATTGTTTATCCAAAAGAACGTTTCAAAACACCTGAACCTGAGTTATTTTTCCTTTCGGAAACAGATAGCGGCGCAAGCAATAACCGTTATAACCGCTAGGGCCGAGGGCCGTTCGCAAAGTTTCCTTTTCAATAACGCGTCTAATATTCAAATTAGAGCCACTAACGCGAAGTACCGCGATATATCATCGAAGCTAATCAGATTTTTTGGCTCCGCAGAAAACGTTCAATGTTTTCGGCTATTATAGGGTAGAATAATTTAATGGCGCATTTCTTAAGATTCGGATTTATATGATTAGTGTGTTTTTTCATTATCGCTTATTGCGGGTATTTGTCATAAAGTAATTGGGTTTTATGTATTTTTCGTTGAAATGATAGGGCTAGAGAATATACATTTGTAGGCTCGTGACCTTGTACTTATCAAGAATGTAATAGTATTAACGTATGAAGCCAAGTCAGTCAACAAGTAACGCATACAGCAAACATTTTATCGATAACAGTAAACCTACGTCTTTATACGCACACACTTTAACAACAATTTTAAACACAGAACACGAACTCCAAATTCAAATTTCAATAACTTTCAAAAACACATTCCAAATTCAAATCCATCCAATAACGTTACAATAAATCATAGACACGGTTCAATCTCCTTGGATCTCATTCGATATTAACGAAGACCGGCGGAGAAGCGAGAAGTCCCCGCGTGTAATCCCGCCGCGCGATACTTGGCGAACTCTCAATACACAGCGCCATAAAAAGCGACATAAAAAATAATTTAAATTGCTCTTACACTCAGTCGCTATCGCTCAGGACATTTGCATACTAAAATAATGCAAAAATCTATGCGCGGAACGCACGCTGTGCGCGTTCCCTTTGCACCACGTCGAGTGATTTATTTAGTTTATAAGAATAGGTAAATATTATGTTTCTGCTGCCAGACTATCGGCATTTCTGATTTGTAAAACTAGGTATTAAAAGCACTGTTCAGTTTGAAGAATAGCCAATCTAATTACTGGACACAATGCCATATTTGCAGTAAAGTTTTTCTACTTTAGGCGTAACGCATTACCAAACCAACTACGCCCGTCTCTCTTTACTTGTAACGCGTACGTCATTCGCAATAGAGAAGTAATTGTTTTAATAAATTAAGCGTTATGTAAAATTTTAACTGTACCGCCTAATTATATTGACGTCAGTGTTCCTCTAACGTATTTTAACGTCAATATTTTACGTTTTAACGTCATAGTTCGAATCTTTACGTTAATTTTAGTAACGTGTGATACGTTAATTATAAGTATGACGCGAACAAAAGAACACTTAATTACATTTGCATTCACACATACTCACGTCAGCTATCCATGAAGAAGTCGACAGAGGCGCAACTGTTACACCCATTTTCCGCCGAGGTTATACCGTCCCATGATGTGATAGCGGACACAATTTCAAGACTGCGGGCTAATACTGAGTAGAAAAAGCCTATAACACTTTACCCGCTCCGAGGATCGAACCCGAGTCCTAAGCACAGCAGTCGTACTGTACTATAACTACGCCGAAGCAGTCATATAGTTATATTTGCATATATGTATAACAATTATACAGTATAATCCGTTTATTATGACTCTGCCTATATTGACCAACCTCTTATTATGACGTAATTACACTACGAAGTTTGGTTTCATATAAGATTCTTTATAAAAAGAGTCGTATATAATGACTTCCCTTACAGTGACATGTCGCTTATTGTGACACCCCAATAAATTATGTCCGGTTATAATGACCGACATGATTCTTTACGCCTTCAGTAATGTTCCTTGATTCCCGACGACGTTCGGCACGTGGCTCGTTTTTGTTTTCAATCTCAGTGAGTAATTGACATAGCGATGTCTTCTATACACAATAGTATTAGAGACTGTTTTTACAATAAAATAAAAAACAAAAGCAGACAAAAATTACAGATTACTTACATTAAAAAATATAACTTTTATGTACATACATACATACATAGGTATGTACTTATTACGTGCAATTTTTATTTTATAAGTTACTATGTTTCTTTATTAAAGTACTTAAATACATGCATACTATTTACATAAAAATGTATTTTTTCACAAAACGCTTTTGTGACGTCCGCTTATTATGACGTGTTTGTCAATTCCTTTCGATGTCATTATAAACGGATTCGACTGTAGTTTAGAATAATATTTGCTAGGTATATATAAAAGTAAGTTGGTGAGGGTCGCTGGGGTCCGATGGATGAGGGCGGCTTAGAACTGGTCCCTGTGGCGCTCAATGGAGGCCTATGTCCAGCAGTGGACGATTCCCGGCTGAAATGATGATATATAAAAGTGGCGCTGGCCTAATGCCGAGTCTAACGGACTGCCAACACAAAGGCTCAGGTACGAACCACGCTAGAAAGGCATGCTTCTCTGACTTGCAATAGATCACCAAAACATACCACCTGGGCCCTTATTCTCTATCCCGCACGTTATTTGACAGTGTGTAACAAGCACGTAACACAACGCGTCATGTTTAGGACTATAGAAATTTGGCTTACAGAATACCATTTCCGCACATTTCGAAGATAACATGACACGGCCGCGTTACGCGTTTACACTATCATACAGAATAAGGGCCTGACCTACAAACTAAAACCGTATCGACAATACCGCGTGACAAACGGAAGCTAAACGCGGGCCCAAAGAAATTTTTATATGTAATTTTTTCTCTTGTTTTGAAATATGCACGCCGTTAGGTTATTTATTGCCCCACAGAGGTTATATTTCGGGAAGTAATGAGGTTCGGTTCGGAAGGGCAATTTGAATGTTCGTAGATTGAGTCGTTAGGGCGCTTTGGAGTTCTTTTGCCGATGTTTATTCCCGAATGTCGTATAATGTTCAGGAATTAGGTGAGAAATACAAAGTTGGTAATGGCTTCGAACGGGTGATTTATTCCAATGAATGCCCATTTTATGAGTTAGTCATCTTGATCAATTACTTTTTGGAGCTGGTGTGGTTATAAGAAAGTGCCAAATAATGGCTTTCATAAAAAAAAAATATGTGACAAAAAAGGTGTTAAAAATAAGTTGCTCAGTAATAACATGACCCAAAAACGCACGCGCTATCTGTGATCTCTTACACGAACCATTCAAACTTCCTCGTTAAAACATAAAAACCATCTTCAATATCATTTAATTAACAATTTCTTTAAACAAAGCCACATTACCCTTCAAAAATTTCGTACCCTTCACAACAATTAATTACAAACATTAACGGCCGCCAAACGGAGCGTACGATATCATATTAACATATGAATAAATATATAAAAATTCAGCAACGGACACACACGAGCGGGCACCCGACCGCTAGATCACGAATCTGATAATGAGCGGTTATAAAACGCATTATTCACAATAATTTATAATTATTTTAATTAAACACCGCGTTAAGTGTACCGCGACCGGGTCGACGGACGTTTTCGACGGAATCACTGACGTGTCAAGTTTCCAAATTCAATTTTAGTCACTAGCCAATGGTCTCTACTTGTTATTGTTTTTGTCTTTCATATTTATAATGTGTTCAAATAAAATTACGTGAAATTAATTATTCGCATATTTTAAATAAAATAGCTAACTTACGTTATCGAAACCAATTTAATCAGAAATATCGTTTGAAATTTCAAATTCTAAAACAATGAATGTACACAACTAATTTTCAACCAATCGGCGAGTTTTATACAGCCATTAAAAAGAATAATCGAAATACAAGTAACAATGAACGGTAACTCATTAGCATAATCCAACTGTAGGTACAACTTGAATAATTAATTCACATTCAAAAAAAGAACAGACGATATGTTTTATAAAATGAAAAAGAATTATAAATTTTTGAAAATGGAACATTAACGAAAATCATCGATTTTATCAACACGGTAATTAAGCACAGAACGTACTCCGCGAGCGGTTCACTTCACCCATTGCTGTAACAGAAAAAACAATTCGAACGAGAACATTTTAAATTATTGTTTACGGCTAACAATTACTTCGATAATTCTAAATTCAAATTGCACTAATCCAGATAGCGGACGATCATGAAGCTCATTCATTGGCCAAAACAATCACCTTTTCTCATAAAAAAGTAGGCCATCGACTTTTACCGAAATTCGGCGTTGTACGTATAGAAATTAGATCGAATTTCACTTGACTATACAAGTGGTAATTAATTAAAAAATTAACTAAAACATTACCAAATTCCTACAGAGTCAACGAATCGTGCATCGGACGTGTGAGATAGTGCCTCGTTTTAACTACCATTGTTTTTTTATTATGACGTTCCGTTACACGAAATAATTTTTCACAATTACCTTTTTTATTGATGAACATTAAACTGATAAAGTTTCGTTCCGTTACACGTACCATATTTTCTAATTAGGGAGATTGACCAAAAATTTTGCGAATACACGAATAGGGTAATTTTACTATTTTATGTGTAATAAGCGGAAGTCAGTACGCGGTATTCAAATTGTAATTATTTTATAATTAGATTAAAAGTTACTCGCTATGTGAAGTCGGGTAAACATAATCTAATTTCAATTCAAAGCTACAACCGAAATTTAAATTAGTTCTTACTGAAACCCAAACTATCAAATAAAGAAACGTCAGTAATACATTTTTCAAACCAAAGGCAACGGTACAAACCGTAATGCCATTAAAAAATTAAATCTTGTCTATACCCATGTGAACTCGAAATATGCAAATGTCCTGAATATTCAATCACGCGTAAAATAATAAATCAGATTCGAACCCATACTTTCTCACATCCAAGACATTATCGAAACATTTTTGTATGTGCAATGTAGGTTAATTTCTGGCATTTCAGGGACCCCTTATCTTTGACCTTTATCTTACTTACATTTGATCTTTGATTTATCCCCGATCGATATGAATATGTTAATTTTGGAAAAATAATTACTAACGGGTCGTAGGTTCGAGTTTTTCTACTTAATATGTGAATAATAATTAGATATCGCTTCTCACGGGGTTAAAATTTTCGGGGTTTGATATTGATTTTGAAAAACCAGTTTTGGAATTTAAATATTTAATCTTGCTTTATTTCCTTAAATATTGAAAGGGTGTAAAACATTGTAGTTAACT
>NW_023594397.1:0-16068 GCF_014839805.1 Manduca sexta
TTCTCAAACACCATTAAATTGTTATTTAAATTCAAATATTTTTTGATAAATTTAAAAATTTAAAATTATTTTTTTTATTATTTTTTTCAAAATGACCTAATTCACTTTTGAATAAGTGATATTTCCGAAGAGATTATCTTAGCAAGTTGTAAATAAATGAATAAATAGATAAAAATTATCTTGCTAAATGAAAAAGAAATTAAATTTTATTCATATACTTAAATAATAATTTGTGTTTAGGATCTAACATATCCATACAATAACGTATTTACCTTTACATGCAATTATCCTTATATATTAATGAATAGTCAAGCGAACATCCTTATAAGATGTAAAAGCAATTAACTTTACACTACGCAATTAAATCTCTACTTGTGACTTCTGACTTCCTAGTCACTTGCATAACACTTTCTGTATTTTATGAATGTAAAGAGCAACTCATATTAGATACGGTGCTTTCGTTTGTTACTGATTATTATTCTGAAAATATGACCTCAATGCTTATAATTACTAAACTAATGTTACCGAACTAAGTATTTGATATAACTAATGCATACAATAAGGTATTTTTGTGTCACCACATCCAAAGTTGGTACAAATATTGGTATATCCATTGACATTTGACATTGGTTGTACTACTTCCATAAAAATTCGTAAACTATATTTAGTTTTTATTTCTCTCATGAATTATGAGTTTAGCAAAATACAAATTGTATACCCTACAATTAATGTCTGCCAACTTTTAAGCCAACATTGGCCCAACTCATCCACCGTGATCAACAACTAACAATAGCAACGTAAACTTTTAGTGACATTTGTTGGAATGCGAAACAAATCCTTGGCAACTAATCATGTTACTCGTTACGACCCATTTGCTGGTTTGGATTAAGACTTAAACTTGTACGTATAATATCGATTGATATTATTTATTTTTCCAATAGGTTATTTATTTATTTATTTATTTATTAGGTCTACAATCAATCATACACTGTTACATTGAATAAAAATAAAAAAATATTATATTAGTTATTGTAGTGTAGGCAAGATTATTGCATTTATCTACGCGAATGTCTGCACGTAGTAGAGTCACATTTTCCTTTTTTTTTAATATGTGCACGACTACGTGACCCCGCTGCACCTGGTATCAAGAGGAGTGGGGTCCAATAGAATGTCGACTGACGAGGGATGATTACCTCTTCGCGGTAGACACAATTATGTCGGCCTGTTGAAACCGGATATCTATACACAGGGTGATTCCGGAATGCGAAACACTTTCGTGGGCCACTATGGCAAGTTTCAACACCTTGTGTGCGATGGTCTCTATCCGAGCGGATTTACCACCAAAAATATAAAAATATACCGAACAAATAATTGATATTTGCATTTCGATATTTGACTATAGGTGTAACAAAAAATCGTGAATTCCACATTGCTTAAGTAATTTCCTTATCGTCATGTGATTTTACCCATACGTTCCCGAGTCTCTATGTTTTTATAGCATACTTTAATATCATGTTTTTCACATTTTAGTTAATAGTTAGGAAATAATCTTCAACAGGAAAATACGGATTTCGAGAAACTATGAATAATAATTTAAATAAACAATTATGGTAGGTATAGGAAAATAATTTATAATACGTAAGTACGTTGTTTTATACAGAGTGTTAGAGATTGATTTTTTTTAGTTCACAACAAATATTTTTTTCAGTCGAACTCTATTATGTCAAAATATATGAAAATATATTTAACTTATTATGTATAAATATAAATGTTATAATGATGGCATTTAATTTTCTGTCAACTCGTAACAGTGTGATAGAGGCTGGGTATTTCGTCTCTGCTAGCTTAATATTGGTTATTAAAACCATACATTTCCAATTTGTTTATTGAAAACCCTAATAAATACGATATATTTTTATATAACAATGAAAGTAAGGTTTTTAAAATGTAGAGCCAAAACTTAGGATTATAAATATTTCAAAACACATTAGCGCAAGTGCTCCAGATATTACGTCACAGTTATTACTATCTCATTGTATTAAATGTAAAACAATTTCAGCTCTAGAAGGAGAGCATGCACTAAAGTAACAGAGCGCTACAATACTTGCGTTGGAAGTCTTTTGTAGCGCGTACTTCGGTTTTGAATCAAATCGATACCGCGACATCATTCTATTCTAAATTAATGTGTCCAGAAATAAGTTATGATTTTAGGTATTCAATTATAATTTATTTTCATTTTATTCACAATGTATATAAATAACGTAAAACACATATAAAATTTTAAATTATAAACTTTAAAGTAGTGAAAAATAACTTAATATAGACGAAGAAAATCCCTTGGCCTCACAGGCGCCGAAAACGTTACCTAACAGTGCAAGTTCGTGATCCAATAACAAAAATAATGATGCAACATCGCCCTGACACCGGCGATGCAGGTCGCAATTGTTATGAACGGCACGCATGCGGCACCAGCGATGAGTCTAATGGGTTTGCGTAAGCCACTGAATTACGCCAAACGACTTATAACTGCCCTTATCCTATTACAGAGTTTAAAATTTCCAGTCAATTTCAGTATAATTGTCGACTATTGGAGAATAATTCTGCTGCTATAAGGAAAAGGACGTTTCTACAGTTTTTGATAAGGAAAAAATTACGTTGTTAGATTCATCTTTTTTTACTGATTACAAATATGTACTTAGCTCAACATTGAAAAAAAAATTGTACACTTTTTTTATGACGACAAAATTGTCTCTCATTATGCGATAATATATGGATGTCACTCCATTTAAAATCAGATGGAGTGAACACTTTTCTTTGTTCGTGTAAAATTTCCAGGCCGAAAATACTTAGTAGTATATAAAAAAGTGCGACCTAAAATTTTAATTTCCTTTGAATTTCGCAAAACCCTTAAATTACAACTGACGCACAACTAATATATGGAGGTATAACACGGCAAGAACTAACTCCATAACTGTACCCGCATAGCGATAGTTCCGCCAATTTGGCACCATCATACCTTATCTAACATTAAATGTTACGCAAAAAATCCATATAGTTACTGTCACTTTGACTCAAATTCTTCCTTTCATTGAGTAATGAGTACGATGGAGTCCTAGTACGTGGACAAAATTTATGGATATTTAAGGATATATTTTATATCCGCCCGGATAGCAACTACCGTACTCCAGTTGTAAAACCCACTATAATGGCTCACGTAAGTGTGTCGCGTTCCAGGGTTAGTCTGTGTATATCTGGCTCCAATAGACCGGCATAATTGTGTCGACTGTCGAGGGGTAATCGTTTCTCGTTAGCCGACATTCCATTGGACCCCACTTCACTTATCATCAGGTGCAGTAGAATCAGTTGGACGGGCCCGTATTAAAAAAATATATATACAATACAAGATTATGTCAAACACTAAAAACACGCCAACCAGTCTGCACTAAACAGAACAAATTAAAACAAACATTAAGATATCAACACACGTGGCCCTTTGATAAATTCCAACACATTTCCTGCTATATACAGTAAGGCACGAACCGCGACCCGGGCCTTCGGCTTTCCTTTTACATAACAAGTTTTCGATTTCCTTCAGGCCTTGGCGGGTTCCACTTTCATTAACGCGGACAAGTTACGTTAGGATCGGTGTAGTGTGGAACAAATTGCTTGATTCAATTTGTCATTATACTGCAGTTAACTGACATGTATTTATTTAAGAGGATATGTCGTGTAGTCATGATTATTGTTAAATAATACAACTTGATACTATTTATTGTTGAAATTAATGGTGACTTTAACTATAAAATATTTAATCGTAGTTTATATTGTCACCTAGAAACAATTAGGACTTAACTCTATAATGAATAACATTTTCGATGAATCAGTGTAAAATTAACAACAAAGAAAGCTCATATTTTTAGTAATAAATATGTAAATTTTAATTCGTTTCTTTCTAGTAAACAGTCGTAATATAACTCATGAAATTCATTCTCAATTACCAAGAGCAGTACGAACTGTTACGGTCACATGACTACATTAGGCAAGCGAGCGTGCTTCATTACCGCATAACACATGTTTATAATATTCTTCCTTCCTTTCGTATTGCACAATGTTATTGCACGCCAATTAACGCCTTATAACATTTCTGTTTATGTAGTTACATCTTATAGGATAAAAAATTATTAGAAGTAATATTTGCACGCACTTGTTTTTTGAATGTTCTCGATTCAAATTTAGAATCCATGTTTTTGAATTTCCTAAGAGTATGTACTGGCGGTGTACTGAATATTCGCAATTCGAATGTTTTTTCCAATGAAATATGAAGATTTACATGGAATAAAAATTTAACTAATTTGATTTACAATAATTTTGTTAATTTACTTACTACTATTACTTATACTATTTAAAATTGTAGTATAAATTTAAAAATCATTATGATAACAAAATAAACATTTCATTTTCTAAACAGACATTACTAGATTAGAAGCTTTCTGAGGTCATTAAGTGATAGGATCTATGTCATATTATTTATACATTGCTATGTGGTTAACAAAATCCTAAACAAGTAAACAAAAAGACAAACTTTTCTTAGGCATTATATTACCTATTTATAGTTTAAATCTAGCTTATAACCAAGCTGCTACAAGTTTAAAAAATGACAAAAACATTTGCATAGATTCAATCTCAATATATCTGGAATTAAAACTTGATTCATAAAACCTTAATCTTTCCAACAACGACCTATAGTCGATAGGAATGTTTGTATCGCAAACACATTAGCTTATAATCCTCCATAATTATTCGCGGCTCGTGATTTAAGTTACACGTTTAAGATTATTAACGTATTATTAACTACAATTATAATACAGTTTGAAATAGCCGATTCCAGCCCATATTGTCTCTCCTTTAGACGAAGGCCAACGCGACGATTAGCCTAAAACCCGTTTTATCAAACAAATAACTACGTACCTACGCTGCATAGACGTGAATCAACTTTGAAGTAGTACGATGTTTAAAATAATGTTGTTTCCATATTAAATATGGTTCTGATTCGGTAATAATGTTTATGTATAAGCTTAGCTTCTTGCGATATATTGAATATATAAATAATTATGTAAAAACACGTAATATAAAGCCACCTTATTTCGTATGGATGTAGACTAAACTAATATTTATAAGTTTTAACAGACAAACTTGCTTCTACTAAGATGTTAATAAGAAACAAAGATATTAAATAGTATAGGTAAACCGAATATCATAACCAAATTTGTGCTCTAAAAGCTATTACCAATTGGTACCTTGTTGTCTTACTTAAAATATCCGAGTGACAAGATGTCACAGTGTCCTTAAATATGAATACAATAATCATATTTACAGAAAATATACTAATGCGCATTAAAAATGTACAAATTATGATGTGGAGAAAATATGAAGTATTTTACAAGTATGAAGTATTTTTAAGTTTTGCTATTTCACGGCCAATTAAGTAACCATAGCATGAGCGCAATTTTTTCTATGACAATCTTCCCAATGTCTATATAATCTTGGAACACTATATTCTTATTCTAATAAAAAGGAAATATTATTCCGAAATTTCGGGAGAAAACTAAAATAATTAAAACTGCGATAAAATCCGAAAAATAGTTTAATTTCAAATATTAGTCCAATAAAATTTCCGAATAGAAATGCCCAAAAAGTTATATCGAACGCACGAGTTTTTTGACTCGTGTTTTCAGATACATGTTTAATTGAATATTCCACGCACTAGGTTAATTTTTAATTATAACCGAGTCCTTTATAAAAAATACAAGAAAATTACAATGGGTACAATTAATAATACAAAAGGAATACCGAGTGGATTTAATACAATGGTTGGTACCTTTGTTTTAAAAAAATAAAGTACGTATTAAAGCTCTTAAAGTTAAAATTCAGTTACATTTAATTTACATAAAATATCAATTAACTTTATATGTAAAAACCTTGTGGTTAAGGGTATTGAAAATGTAGTAAAATATTCGCTAATTTATTCAAAAATTTTTAAATCGTGCCGCGATAATTCCATACATTAAATATTAAAATTCCGACATACAAGGACATAATTAAATCTTACCTTTGTAATTTTCAATATTTTTAAAACAAACCATATATACTATGTTAGGTTTTAATAAATCGGCCTTTATTATTTTTTGTCGGTAATTTTTTTTATTAATCAACGAAAATTTATACCCTGTTATTACCGCTTAGTAAGTTATATATATGAAATTATATATATACATCATAAATAAAAAAAATACACTTATGCGATTATTATTTCAATATAAAACAATCAATAAAAATAACATAAGACAAGGAATATTATTACTGTAAGTCCGGATGTCCAGGTCATTCGTGGACATAAGGTCATGACTACACGTTAGGAAGTAATCTGAGGCCAATCAACGGTATTGCAACATACGACTTTAATAATAAGGTTCAAAATGGTCTAAGGTATTTTAATGAATTACGAAACAGGAATTCATCATGATATTATACTATGACAGGCTGTAAAATTTCAACAACGCTTGAGTGGTTCGATTTTGTGGTCGAGCAATCTATGTTTTTGCGTAACATAATCTGACGAGTAATTTGATATAGAGTTAATTTTAAAAACATCAGATAATCATTTGTTTGAATTATTCAATCAATACGGGTACAACCAGTTGCAAAAACATAACAGTTTTCAATGACCAATAAAAGCATTTTGTTAAAAAAAAAAAAAACAAATTACAATGTCAATATCATAAGAATCTAAGAGTAGCTACTAACAATCAATCAAACTCATAAACTTAATAATAAATGTTTATTGAATACTGCATGCAATAAACTTTTGTATGTGTACGCGTTTTTTTCGACTTTGCTTTATATTAATGTTGGTATAAAGAGGGTTTTTCTGAATCTACATCGTAAAAAACGGCGCACGTGCAAACTTTGGAATGAACTCTCTGCATCGATGTTCCCTGAGCGCTATGACTTATTCTTCTTTAAACGAGGTTTAAAAAGAGTGCTTACCTCCCGGTAGGCAACGGCTTGGCTGTGCTTCTGACATTGCAGATTCTATGGGCAGTGGATGCTTAACATCAGGCGAACCGCTTCCTCATTGGCATACAAGGCAATGAAAAAAAAAAGCTGGAAATAGAAAATACTGACGGTACCAACTCTCTTGTTACCATCGTGTGTTTCCATAAGTTATGCGGACCAGCACTAACCATGCCAGCATAACTGTCACAATGTTTAAAATTTATTACTCCTCTTATTGACTGCAGATAATTACTTCCGCGCCAATACAAAAAGTTACTACAAAAAAATATGACATTTATTTGCGAGACGTAACATTACCACAAAACTAAATTAAATCAAATGTTAAACCTTAACAGGTCGGGGATAAAAGGAATTTGTTTAAAAAGTTTTGGAATATTTACAACTTGAGTTGAATCCAAAGTTCATGATTTAGGCGTTGCGCATGCGCTGGTAATTTGTTGGCGGGAAACACTACACTACTATGTGACAGTTACTAAAGAAATTGAACCCAGAATCTGTAAGCTAATTTATCCAGTAGTCTCAACATCAAGTTAACATCGTTTGGGCGACGCACAACTATAGCTCTACTATTGACGACAAAACGGAGTGGGCCAAAGCCGGCTTATAAAATATTAAATAACACGACGGCAGTAGCTCTACTGATATATGATCAAACTAAGTCGGTCCGGTTGGAATGTCTGCAGGTTCAAATCCCAAGGGCACACACCTCTGACTTTTCTAAAAAATCATGTGTGTATTCTTTGTGTATTTATCGTTCGCTTTAACGGTGAACGAAAACATCGTGAGGAAACCTGTACATCTGAGAAGTTCTCTATAGGAATTTCGAAGGTGTGTGAAGTCTATCAATCCGCACTAGTCCAGCGTGGTGGACTAAGGCCTAATCCCTCTCAGTAGTAGAGGAGGCCCGTGCTCAGCAGTGGGCCAGTATATAATACAGGGCTGATATTATTATATTATTATTAAGTCGGTCACAGCCGGCGTATATTAATTAATTTACCTACCACTTCTAAGACCAAAAAAATTTACAGTATCCCTGACCTTCTCAGACATCGTTGATATTACAGCTATTAAAAAGGCGTGGACATAAAAAGTAATCTAATTGAAAACTTTGTATACTTATGTATGTCAAAATAGATAAGAAAAAGTGTTAAGGTCAGCATAGAACATTAACTTGACTGTTAAATGTTTAACACTGGCATGTCACTAATTTTAACAATCTAATATAATGTTCATAATTTATTCCTAAAAGACAAGTTGTAAAGTCGAAAATAAAGACAATAAAGCAGTCATAATTAATTACACTCAATTATAATTAATGAAATTAATAAATGCGATTTGAATATTTTTTTAAAAACACTCACCGAATGTTTTTTAAAATTAGTTAGAAACGTATAAGTCAACGATTTATGGTTATTGTTATCGTGAGAAAGCAAAGTGCTTATAAAATATAACGTCCCGCCTATATTTCATAGATCGATTAACGTAGTTAATTAAATTATCACTCGCCCGAGTGTAATTTTACATTGGATATAATTGTCTACGAACTGCGTAACCTTACGTTTGTAGGAAATTAATAGGTATACACTCGACTCATTCACATGAATCGATTGATTACTACTTCTGCGATATGACATTTATTGAGCTGAATTGGATTCTTAAAGTTTTTGTATTATATACGTGTCAGATAATTTTGATTAAAATGTTCTAAATTTAAAATGATCCTTAATTAATTATGGTTTTGAATAAATAATCCATTAAATGAACACGTTTGCAATACGAGCAAAATACATGACAAAAGCATCTACTATTAACTCTGAAAGGACTATTGCTATAAATTTGAGTAACCCAAATAGATAACGCAATGAAAACCCAACCAAAACTTGTATTGTATCCATATTTTGTAAACAATACTTTACACAATAAAGTTACAATATTTTTACATAAACCACGTTTTCGAACCCAACTTGACCTAATGACTCGCTCGGTAACTGGCCGGGTGTTTGCTCGCAAGGTCACACTTCGCTGGCTAAACTGAAAAGATTTCATTGAACATTGACTAATTTAGTCCGGGACTACTTAAGTATTGTTATCGAATAAAATAATTAATTAAGAGTTTAATTTGATAAGTGAGATAATTTTTTTACACGGGTAATTCTTTAAAGGATTTGTCTTTGTCGCTATTAGTGGATCCTTATTATAATTATCAACTACCTACCTTCTGGTGGTAACTTTCTCATATATATTTAAGTGTCTCACTAAGAATACCTAATGCATGTCGGATTCACATCTAGTAGATGTCAAATATTATTGTATTGTTTCATACCTTTTACTTATAGCATGTAATATGTTTGAACATAAGTTTTGTGAATTAAATAAAAAAAAAAAATATGTGAGAGTCCGCCTGGGTAGGTACCACCGCCATGTCTATTACATCCGCCAAGCAGAAGTGTGTAGTCACTGTTGTGTTCCCGTTTGAAGGACATTGTACCCAGTGTTACTACTGGTCATAATAAGTCTTAACATCTCATGTCTCAGGATGGCGAGCGCAGTGGAATACCAAACAATATTTTGTAATTCAAGATGTTGGATGGTGTTTCTTTTGTTTATGAGCAGTCGTATCGATTACCTTCAGGTGAACGGCAAACTCGTCTCGTCATTCAAAGCAAACAAAAAAATCTACAATTAATTTTGATTTAAATTCTTTTATTTCCGTAGATTCAAACAATATAAATAACTTCATTACAGCTAACCCGACTAATAATTTCACCCGATCTCTTTCACTCGTATATTCCATAATTATAGTGGCAAATTACATCACGACATTATTTAATATTCTTTAACAATAAACATACAGTTAGACAAAACGTAAACGCTATTGTGCTGCGTTAGGTAAGCATTTTCCCCGCGCTCCGGCAAGTTTTCGCAAGCTGTTGCCACACCGACAGTCAGCTTAATTGCCGAGAGCTAAAGCGCTTTATACAGTATTCGAAACGCTAGACAAACAGCTATTACATTTGATAGGGTTATAGACAGTGGCGTATTCGGGATGGTACCTAAATTTATAAAGAGTCAGTTTCATATGATAGGAAATAATAAAAATATTGTCGCGAAAGATCTTAAAATATTTTAATTGTTAACACTTTTTAATAAAATATTGGTAATTTACCCATATTTTTCTGTATCTACAGAAATTATTATTTTTATAACATAATATAAAATGATGTTGGTAGACTTATATTGACGCTAAAGATTTTCATACTGTTTTCGATAGTTAGTTTAGTAAGTTGAACAGGTGTTAACAGCGTTGTGTGCCTAGAGTGACTACGTTGAGTTCACCAGATACTCCATGAATATAATCATAGTGGCTTCATAATAATTTTTGTGCTTAACTGTTCCAAAAATAATATTGTGAATTACTTATAAAAAATATTAAAAAAACAAACAGACTAATCAGTTATTATTAGCTCAATACCTAAATCCAGCTCTGGCACAACGCTCACGTGACAACTAGAAATTCTGTCGCTAAATCGGCCGTCGGGTTAAACCATAGCAGATCAATCATTTCAGCAGCGTAGTACAAATACAATCGTTTTTCTCACTTTTTTACGCTCAATCACGTGGGTTATACGACTGGGTGGATTGTTTGTATAGCTTATGTAATAGTTGTGAAGAGATCGCGTCGGTGAATTTAGTCATCGGGTCTGGCGGAAATATCGATAATCGCGAGACATTGATACGAATCGACATCAAAAATTGTATAATTGTATTGTAGGTATATATAGTTTAGCTGTCTAAACTATATGTATATCTGTAGGTAACTAGACATTATGTCTAGTAGCAGTATGAAGGTTTAAGGTTTTAAATTAAATGAAAATATAAAAATCAATTACTTCCCTCAAAACAGTTATTAAATAATTTTTGATAATGTTTGTATATACACCGCCTAAACTAGTGTATGCATATATACTATCTAAACTTGCATCTTTAGTCATGTGTGTCTAATATACTACGTATCGGTTACTGCGTTCCGGTTACTGTATAATTTGTAATAAATCGAACAATACAATTAATTAACACAGTTTTTATTGGACCCAGTTAATAAATCACATCGTTTCAAAATACATGCGACTGAATATTGTGAACTAACAATATTAAAATAATACAATCTAAAGTCAGTTTCTAATAGAACTAAGGTCGATCTGTCGCGTCGAGTTCCTGTTAATAATCAAATTATTTATATTTTTGGTTGGTTCAAAATAATACTACTTAATATCTCATATCAGTTGACATTTAACCTAATATCTATGTATTTGATTAACTATAAATATCCAATCTATAATTTGTATTCTTATTAATAAGCATATATTATTGTAATATCAGCCCTGCATTATATACTTACTTGCCCACTGCTGAGCACGGGCCTCCTCTACTACTAAGAGGAAGAAGGCCTTAGTCCACCACGCTGGCCTAGTGCAAATTGGCAGTCTTCACATACCCTAAACATCCTATACAGAATTTCTCAGGTATGCAATTATCTAAAAAAAACAATTTTATGAATTTTTTAAAATTGTAACTACCAAAATATTCCTTATTTAATTATCTATCTAGTGTGGTTTGCAAATCAAAACTATATATATTTTAGAAGGAAAAGCACAGAATCAACAATTTTAGCAGCATTTTCATTGTGAAATTAATGAAATAATTTCATATGCATTTCGAATAAATCGCTTCTAAAATACGCATAGCGCGCTGTTTTGATGGGAGCAGCGACTTAATAGTAAAACTTTGTAAAGTGCTGAACTGCACTCATCCTGGAACACTGGCTACAATTTCCTAAAGGGAACATAACTACTCCCTTGGTTGGCAGTACAAATAGACTATACATTTGAATCTTTAGAAGGCCTCCCTGATATCATCCTACACTACTATATAATTAATTGCAATTATAATGGAATTTCGTGCATTAACTCTAACATTAATTACCTTTCTACAAAATCAATACAAGCCGCTATAAAACAAACATGAATTAATACTGACTACTCATATCCGGGTGTCTATATCAAATAAATGTGACTTGAGTGAACTTTCAAGTTTCGGTGGTATTTGACCGCACCTTTAAACTAAAATTTAGAAAAGCTAACAAATACTCTATTGGTCTTAGAATTCCTGTTTGAGATCTAAACGTCGATATACTAAAAGTAATTCGGTTACTAAAGATCCACAGTCAGACGATAAATTTGTAAAATGTAAAGACTTGGCTATTCTACTTTTTGCTATAAGATAGTATGACCGAAGAGAGCCCGGTTCCTAACAAGGCACACTAAGTATCCATGTTTTTTTTTGTGTTGTGCAATGACGTAAGTACTTCATTTTTATTAGTTCTCATTACATTTTTTAATATTTAGTGATATATTGCAATTTAATCAAAGGGTTTACTTCATACTCTTTATGAAACGATTTTATGAAGATTTTAAAATTAGGTGGGCCTTCAAGGATTCCATTACCATATAACTTTTGTAGATAACGTTTCAAGTTGTAAAGTGTGCCTATATTTGAGTTGTAGATGATAGTGTACGCTTAATGAAAAACTACACACTTTTTTATTGTATTATAATAACACAGGAATAAATTTATGACCAAATGAACATTCTTGAACACTACCTAGGCTACCTAGTATTAAAGAAAATTAAATTCTCTTGAAAATGAAATAGGTATTATTTTTGTACACTGCAAATTCCATTGAAGAATACTTTATCCGTTTTACGACTCTCGCGTCGACACTAAGATTACATAAGGCACAGACGGCGGCACACTTTACTATTACGAGTATATATGAATTGACAAATGTTACATACAAAACAAACAGTGAAGAGAGATCCGTCTTACTTCTGCGCGACTAATGAGTAGTATCGAATAATAAGCAAGATAAGGTCTTACCAGTAGTATACGCGGGGTAATCATTACGACTAATATAACATTTACTACCACCATCCACCTGGTTCTACTTGGTAACGCTCACTGCTAGGACTCTGTGTTTCCAGAGATCATGCATACCACGTACGTTTTTTATCCGGAATTAATTCCCTTCTACGGTGTTTTTTTAGTCCTACGATTTAATCTTCTTCAAACGTGGTTTAAAAAGTTTTTTGACGGATGGCAACGGCTAGGATATGCGCCTGGCTTAGCTGGCATACATGAGCAATAATAACCACTTACCATCAGGTGAGTCATTAGCTCATCTGCATTCGGAAGAAAAACATAGTCACAAAGATTTACTACGAGGATGCGCGTGCGCACGAACTCATGGTGTTGGCAATTTCATAGTTTTCTTTAACTTTGTATATGTGATAGGCGACAGCTAACTTAAGTAAAGTTGTATCTTCACATTAAGCAATCACAGCGCCCCATTCTATAAAAGCATTGAGAAAGACTTTTTATCATAACATTGCCCTGTACATAGGTAGGTAACATTTGTAAATAGGCGGCAAAATATTATCTATGTGGTTACACGAAATTTCCTTATTTTATTTTAGATATTTAACACGTTTTTATGAGGTTGTAAAATGATAACTCGAGTGTTTTTTAAAACTTAAAAAGTATTTCAATTTTTGCCCCCAGAGTCGGAAAAAAAACGTACGCAGATAAGTTTAGCTTTTAAGACTTTGCGCAATACTTAACCAATACGTACCTACGTATTGGTTAAGTATTTTAATATGGCTGCATAATACTAATTCCGTACGTACACTGTAAATTTACTTACGTTTAATATATATTTTAAACATACTTTACTATTAGACTTATCAACCAGATTGAAAGATCTATATAGAATCAGGCTTACACCTTGCCTAACACCTCATAGCGGGCCTCGTTACATCATCACTCCATTTAAATACAAAAGTAGAATTCGATTTAGAATAAAAGATAAAAAATATTAATGTGACGCGTTGCAACAATAACAGTTTCAAAATATTCCGTATTATTATGTAAATTATATAGAATTTTATTCCTTTAAAATGATCAATTAAATTTATTTCAAATTTATTAAAGAATAAATAAAATATGTCAATTTATTTTAATACGTATATAAAATTGTAATCAATTTAAAGGTAAAATAATATAGTTAAATAATTTCCGTTCATTAACAACCTACGTGAGTACAATCATGCTGGAAGTTAAAAATTAATTAAAAACAATACGCATGACGGAAGTTGTTAACATGCTTAAAATGCATCACTTAAGTACGTTATTACAGACGTAAACCTTACGTATGTAATTACTAACTCATTAATACTTCTAAAATGCATTCAAATTATTTTTAAGCTAGGCATTTTTTAGTTGTTATTTAGATAAAATTTGATTTGAATACTTCTGATATTATGTTCTGATATATTATCTTCTGATGAAGTTATCGTCTTGAAAATACTTCATTATGAATATATAAAATAAAATTAACATTTTGATGCATAAAAGTTTGTTTTATTTGTTGCCTAAAAAATATGTGTGCAATTGTTACTAAATATTAAGACGTAAGCCGGTTAGCAACTAATACGGCAAACGAATCGTAACAAATCTTCATTACATTGTCGCATGCAACTTCTTTTCAAGCCATGTCGAATTACGTCAAATACTCTACCAGCTTTTGATATATACAAAACTAAATACATATAGCGATCTATGATAGTGATACTACAAATATATACTACTTTAATAAGTTACTGGTCTGCTCAATACTGACGAATGTTTCCGTGACCTAGAAAGCACATTAACCTGTATTTTATGATTCATAAATGCAACAATTGTTTGAACGAGGCAGACCTATTGTTCCTTTGAAAATTCAGTTGCTAACTGCTAGTATATTTCGCTCAGAACTGTATTATCTAATCTGACATCCATTTATTACAATAGTTAAGTAACTAACGAAGTAATTCAAAAGTAGTAGCAATAAATTTAATTGAATTTAATAAAACGAATTATTTAACAATAACAGTTCAATCAGAAACAGTTTATAACAATGTAAGCATAGCAACCAAAGCCTGCCACGCACGAACCGTCCTCAATGAAAAACAATAGAGCAATAGACATTCTCAGAATCAATAAAGCACCTGTTAGACTTCTTGAAATGCCATTTATAGATACGAGAATGTGTCGAAGAAGCATGCCGGATACGATAAAGGTTGTCCGGCGTCCGGCTTATGGAATCTTTATCACGTGTTTATATTATTGTTCCAATTTCAAATTACACAATAGGTAACTGGCAGGTTTTGGCGAAAAAAATAAATAAAAGAGGGTGAAAGCATTAAAGGCTCGAAATCTCTGACTTTGTTGAAATATCATTATACCCTAATATTTATAGTAGTCGAGTAAACCGTCATTCTAGGTGCCGGACGGTGTTTTCTAAATTTCATAGAAATATAATTTAAATCACCAAGTTCCAAATTTCTATGATGCCACTTAAAATTTTGATACAAGTGAGTCAACTTTCTCGGTATCGATAATTATTACTCGAAATTCCATCAAAATATAGTCAAGACATGAAGACGTATGCAGGATATGCCAAAGGTCGCCTGGTGTCCGGTTAGTGAGGTCATTCCGATCGTCACGTGAACACATTTTGTTGTTCCAATTTTAAATAACTACACTAAAATTCGGATCATCGGCCGGCGCGGCGCACGCACAGTTTTTTTCCATTCAATTTTTTGTTCTCTATTTGACCCATATGACCCTCGCATTCTCTAACTAATTTATTGTAATTTATTATTGTGCAAGTCCTGACTTTTTATATTTATAAATCTGTATAAATAAACATTATTTTTATAGTTTGTAATATTATTAATCGCAACTTTATTATGTCATAATCATCACCTGCTTCTGACATAAACATATTATGAAGAGTTCATAATAGTTTTCTTCTCAGTTTGCATTAATTGTGAAGGTTTGTTACTAGCATTTTCCGTACACTAGATCCTGTCTTTACATCAAAATTTCAATATT
>NW_023594398.1:0-14319 GCF_014839805.1 Manduca sexta
TGTATTGGTATAGTTAGATAACTTTCATTTTATGGTAAAATGAAATTTAATTGAAATGAAAATGAGTGCTAATAAGACATTTTATGTGAATAAAAATTACATACCATTTTTTAAGTACACACGCATGGAGAAGGGAACAGCGTGAGATTTGGCATAACTAAAATTTATATAAGGTAATGCAGCAAATAAAATGTATGTAGAATATATGTCTTACAAATATATTGAGGGTAGAGTTCCAATCACTGGGTGACTACAAGTTACTTTAATTACATGTAATAAAAATATCTTTGTAAATACATTTACTTAATTTTATTATATTATGTTACATTTGATAGGATATCGTTTTGGGAGTTTCCCGCTGTATAGGTTTAAAAGATAGTAATATGTTTAATATATTTATAATAACAAGAAACGTTATTATATGAGATAAATGCAAATTAAAGCAAACAAGTTCATAAGTCATATTATTTTTAAGTAAATAAATACAAGATTAACTTTAAAATAAAAAGCCGTGCATTATTTTATTACAGTAAATATTCTGCATTGGCATAAAAAGTACGAAAGTATATTAACAAAGCTAATATCAAAGTAAATTATATTAATGTATAATAAACTCAAATGTGGGTGCAGTACCTACTCTTTTCTTGCTGTTTATTTGAGAGCATAGTTGACTTATATATTTTATTTAAGTAGTTGACAGAAGTTTTGAGGCAGGCGTGTAATTTTTACTATCATTCTTTAAATTCAAATTCAAAGTTTAGTGCACTCCACAATCATTTTATACATAAGATGTTACATTTTAATACACGTGACATAATCGTGGACCCTGTCGGGCACGGTTATGTTTATTTTTTTTATTTTATTTATGTTATTCTGCAATTAATAACTTGAAATGTTTCATAGTTTGAGTGCTAAAAAAAACTTACTAATAAACCGTCAAACCCAATGGTAATACTATAAAGTGCTATAAACTTAAAATCGTTGGTTGATAAGTAAGACAGTAACTATAAGAATTTTAGCGGTATATGTATCGCATCTGTGAATAGTTTATCTATGACGTCCGTTCACAGCGGCAAGGCCTGCGCACGCGCTTGTGAGGCTGTTGCTCTCATACAGGCTACGCTATCGTGCCGGACGGACGTGCGTTCAAATTGTGACCGTGAAACTGTAACTATGTACGGTGTGGGTTTGTGACTGTGACAATGTGGAACGTGATTGTGTTGCTGGTTGTTTCGTCGGCGTTCAGCCGGGCTGACTTCCAGGAGCGAGGTGAGACACTTTACAACCCTTTACGGAATCGCGGGAATAGTTTTTTTTAACTTTGCGGAGGTAAACGTAAACTACAAGTTACCGCACTTTGGCAGTCACTGTCCTCTGTGTTGAACAGGGCCTAAATCGCTCAATGGGTTCTCCGGCATTCGTATTCAAACATTAGTCAAGTTCTAACAATTTTAGCCATGTCAATTGCTATTGTATTGTCAAGCTTGTTGTGAAATAAAGCAGGTTGTGGGAGCCGGAATATCGTTTGTTTTGCTTTTGTACGTAGAGAAAAGTGTGGTATTAAACACACAAGCACTTAATTAACGGTACGAGCTATCGAGTTCGTAGCACTACTGACATTTAGATACAAGACCATTGTATTTATAAATTGCTACTAGTTTTGCGATCACTTTTTATTCTCTACTTTTTTAAACTTAATAACCTCCTTTTTTTACTGGCCAGTACGAGTTTATGGGGCATTGCGAGGTGAATATGATAATATATATTAAAATATATTATAAAAATAATTTAAACATATATTTTGAACAATAAGCAGGTTGTAGACTATTAAAGTTTATAAGATTCCAAATAAAACTCATTCTCCATCAAAAAGGAACAAGTTTAAGAAATATTTTCACGTATCTGCTGGTCTGGCAATACTTAAACAGAAAAAAGCATAAACTCGTTTCTGGCAGCGTGTGAACGCGTTGTAAACTTTAATTTTAAACTTTAATATTTTGTCTTTGTATTGTTTGTGACCATTGCAGATGAATGTTGGTAAGAAGTCGATACTTTTGAATTTATATTGATATTTTTAAGTTTCTTCTTAATCATAGCCTTATTTTGCGAAAATTTTGGATATTGCATATTCCGTCGTTATTTCCAAAATAAGTTTTAATAATACCGATGGATGTTAGTACTCGTATATATAGATCGTGAAAGCTTGGAATAAAAATACTTTTTATTCTTTGCTTTATTAGGTAAGACTGCGTTCCACATCAATCAAGTACGTATGTACAGTCAGCCACAAAAGTAGCAGAATAAATTGAAAGGTTCAAATCGCCTATAAACTTATGTGTGCCTTATGCAGCAATCGTTTTTCTTCAGTAAAATAAAGTTCAAAGGGTTTGTTTTATTGTAGTTAGTGTGCTATTTAAAGTTTTGAATTTGTTCAGGTACTTTTTTGGCTGACTGTACAATGACTGTATGTACCAAAAGAAATAAGTCTTAGCTGTCATATCAGTTGTACTGCAGTTTTTTTAAACTGAAAGCTTGAGTTTATAACTAATATAAAATTAAAATACAAAAATAATAATTTCCCGAGAACAGTTCAAAAAGACGTTATTTTAAAAACTATATTTTACCCAAAATATACCAGGATTATATTAATTACATAAAACAACAGTAGCTATACATGATCTTGCTTAAAATATATTTCTGCAAGCTACTTGTTTGAATACCCTTGTCTAGCCTAACCGTTACTTATACTTAACCTCAAGATTTGTTATGGGGTGACTAATAATGAGTAATTAATTTAGATATTATTAATTTTGCTACAATTTGTACTTAAATATATGAATAGTTTCATAACTTCATAAAATTATACACACACACTAAACGCACATTTTACTTTAGAATAATGATCATTTTTATTTAGAATTAGTTGACCCGACAGACGTTGTCCTGTCTTAACTATGAATTTACAGCGCGCATTCTGTCATTCGCTGACAGTTATTTCAAACAATTGACAGTTATATAAAATTAATATTTTCGTTAAGTTTTCTTAAATTTTCTAATTTTCCGCGCAATTTTTTGAATTTTTTCTTTCATAAGAACCTTCTCCTGACAATAAAAAAAACAACAAAAAAAAAAGTGAAGCCGTTCACGCGTGATGGCGTGACCAAGAGAAATAGGGATTCATTTTTATATGTATATGTATATAGATAGATTAAGATATATTAAAATGCAAAACACGTCAAGTTAAAATTGATGTCAAATTAAATTAGTTAAAACTGATGTTAATTTTTCGGATTTTATCGCTTTTTTTTGTTATAATTTTTTCTCACGACATTTTGCCGACTGTAACCTTCATAATCACGAGTAATTTGTATAATCGTAAAATATTGTAAATAAATATTGTAACTTTGACTTTTCGGGTCCTCAACACCTCAGGCTGCAGTTTTCGAAAGATCGGGAGAAAACAATATTATAAAAAACTACGATAGAATCTGAAAAGTAGTATTATTTCGATGTATAACATTCGCGTAAACATAACTAGTCATAAAGCGGGGTTTACGGCACAGGCGCTGCCTATTACATAACATTACTGTTAAAGTGAATTATATACATATAATTTGGATAATTAAACAGTATTATTTGGGTGTTATGTCTATGGTGTAATTTTTTAAAATTGACAATTTCGGTCAGTGGCTGTTGAGCTTCACTTGGATTTTTTTTTATTTTACACACATAACAGGTTACAATCATAATACATTGACTTCTAAAACTTACTTTTAAAAATAACACCTTAATAAATATAGTTGATATTTCTGTGTATATCTGAGATATGAACCCAGGCCTTTACAGGATCAATAAACATGTCAAATATCACTAACAAACGCAATATGCAAACATTATGTCATACGACAAAGCGATGTCAACTTATAAACTTTTCCATAATCACCACATCTTTTTGAATATTAATACATTTATACATACATTTTATTTATGTATGGTATTGTGAACTCTGATCGGGATTGGAATGGACACATTCTGAGCTCATCGGCTAAATAAAACAATTCTAGAGAATCATTGTAATATATATCTTGTGGTTTTGACCGCAATATTTATAACTGTATTAATAGTATTGTTTGTAAGAAAATTGAAAATTATTCGTCATTGTAGTTCACCACATGTGTATTTTTTAATTTCGACCTTATTTATGTAATACCACAATTTAGACCCATTTCATATAAATAAATGCATAAATAAAAAATATGGCCATAAAATAATGTTTTTTCCTCTTTAGCTGTAGCATAATTTTGCATATGAAACTTATAAGTAACACATGTCCTTTGGTTAATTGAATAAATCAATATAAATTTTAAATACAATTCTAGCCAAGAAGTCTTTCTACCTTCGTTTACGCTGAGAGAAAACAAAATTATGCGCGGAACTGACGTATTTGAGCGACACACTTATACTTATACTTAGTAGTACACACAGAGGGGGCCTAGCGCCATATCGGGTATAAATTCCAGACTCCGTAGATATTGAGAAACAATCCCATTTGGATCGATCCGAATCTATATCTATACTATTATATAAAGCTGAAGAGTTTGTTTGTTTGTTTGTTTGTTTGAACGCGCTAATCTCAGGAACTACCGGTCCAAACTGAAAAATTCTTTTTGCGTTGGATAGCCCTATGTTCGTGGAGTGCTATAGGCTATATATCATCACGCTATACCCAATAGGAGCGGAGCAGTAATGTCTTATCTCAGGAACTACCGGTCCGAACTGAAAAATTCTTTTTGCGTTGGATAGCTCTTTGTTCGTGGAGTGCTATAGGCTATATATCATCACGCTATACTCAATAGGAGCGGAGCAGTAATGGCTAATCTCAGGAACTACCGGTCCAAACTGAAAAATTCTTTTTGCGTTGGATAGCCCTTTGTTCGTGAAGTGCTATAGGCTATATATCATCACGCTATGACCAATAGGAGCAGAGCAGTAATGGCTAATCTCAGAAATGTTTGAACTGAATAATTCTTTTTGTGTTGGATAGCCCTTTGTTCCTAAATGCTATATATATCATCACGCTATGCCCAATAGGAGCGGAGCAGTAATCGCTAATCTCAGGAACTACCGGTTCGAACTGAAAAATATTTTTTGTGTTGGATAGCCCTTTGTTCCGTGGGTGCTATGGGTTATATATCCGTCACGCTATGACCAATAGGAGCGGGCAGTAATGAAACATGATGCAAAAACGGGGACAATTTATTAGTTTTGAGAGCTTCTATTGCGTGCGCTGCGTAAACGGTTAAAGTTATGCAACAATAATGTATGACGGATTGTTCCTCTTAAAAGTTCTACAAAAATATATCATAAAACAAAGTCCCCGCTGCATCGGTCTACCCGAACGTGTTAAACTCAAAAACTACCCAACGTATTAGGATAAAATTTGGTATGGAGACAGTTTGAGACCCTGGGAAGAACATAGGCTCCCGGAAAAATATATAGCGTGACTTTTATAACGGAAAACTTTAGCCCGAAACTTTATAACGCGGGCGGAGCCGCGAGGCAAAAACTAGATGCATTTATAATATAGCTGCTTCACCGAGGCAGTCATAGTATCATCGTAATTGTGAATATATTCATACGTCTCCAATGGATTTTTATACTAAGTAATTTCTATCAAGACGCTGCAGAATAAGATATAGCTTAGAATAAGATCTCTCTATCTCACTTCTCACACATCCACACGATAGCAAAGTAAACCATCAAACAAATTAGCTGTATTCTGCAAAAGGAGATACGTGCGTCTAATAAGTTCGTTCTAAGAGAAAATATACAGGTATTAAACGCAAAAGCAAGGCGACGGAACTCGACGCTTACAGCCCAGCGGAAGAGAAACCTCGTGCAACTTGTTTTGATACTAAAATTATAGATTTGTTGTGAATTAATTTTTGTTTGAATATGGATAGCTTTCATATTTTGCGACATGTGTCTTTGAAGAACGTATTTTCATGTGAAATAAATACATATGATTTTCAATTATAAGTATATATAATATTATTTTGTCATCTGTATTTTACTGAGATTTTTAGTGCTATTTGATATTTAGCAGATAATTTGATAGGTTTTATATGAACCTTAATTTGTACATATCACATAATCTATAATGCATTACCTAATATTATCAAATAGCAGATTTTTTATTTCAGGACAAGAGTTATTTATGATGAGAAGTAACTATGTATTACGAACACAATTTAAGGATGAATTCATCATTGATAGATATAGCTCCTTTCTCAACATAATACCTAAACATATTGTCAAAATTAAAAATCCACGAGCACTTATCCAGCTTCCGGAAGTCAATGAAACGGAAGCGAACACGAGTAGATACAGTAAAAAATATTAAAAACACCCCTCTCATCTAGGGGCGTGCACAAGTGTTCCAGTTTTTAGGTTCGATTCCCGGGACGGATATTGCTTACTAGCACTTTAAACCATCTTAAAACACATTTCCAAGTACTCACATCCGGATTAAAAATATCTAAAATGTTGTTCGAGGCAAGAGTATTTGCTATGCATGGGAACGTAGTTACTATTGTTATGTTATTATATAGAATGTGATAGTATATTAGAGATATTTAAAATACTGGTTTATGGTTTGTAATTCCTACGCCAGCCTGAAACAGACCACTTATTTCATAGATAAAAACCTTCGTTCAAATATGTATCCGGAAAGTAGATAAATGATTTAAATGAATAGTTTATTTATTAAATAATTTAGATAGTTATACAACATAGTTCATTAATACACATAAGTGTAACGCAGTATTTTAATTATTGAGAGATTGAAACATTTTTATTATGAATGTTCTACTTCTTTTGTATCACACTCCATCATATTATGTATGCACATAATGTGTTGACAGTAAATATGGGTTTTGTATAACTTTTACTCCTAACATTCCACGTCGACAAAATATTCAATCTTTAAAATATTAAAGAACTGCTAAAGTCTTAAGAATTTGAACATAGCTTTGCCATCCGGTGTCAGTAGTGTTTAAATCGCTAGCAACTCTATTAAAAGCCTCGCCTTAAACGCTTGAAAGAACGGAAACGCGTGTCGCAAAGAGCCATTCGGTTACCAACAAGAGTATAAATTATACGAATTCAGTTACATAACAAGTCAGCCCTAACAGTAAGTCATTATCGCTTAGAAAATTGGCGTTTAGTATTAATTAAACAGGCCGGCATAATTGTGTCGACTCCTGTGGGATAACTAAGTATAATCTTTTTGTATGTATCTATCTGGGCCTCATTGCGATAGCCTTTCGGTGCGATGGATTATGCTGCCTGTGAAAAAAATATATTTGGAGATTTAAGACCTAAGGTAGAGAGGCCTTGATATTAGATCAGGATAATGCCAGACAAAAGTGAGCTCTTATTTCGATTACAATAGGTTGATTTTAAATCAGATGAATTGAAATGCAGGGAATTGTTTGGAAACTCGAAAGTACTGGATTTGAGTACGTTTGCTTTGCAACTTTAATCATTATGTTTAATTCCGATGGATCTTTATTTAACATACGTTGGATCTGTTTAGGCAACTGGCTAAAAGTTTACACCTTTGCTTACCCCTGAGTAGGAAAAAAGTCGTGATAGCTATATATATTTTGATCTATTATAATACATAAAGCGATAACTTCATTTCATAAAGTATAAGCAGATGCACTGCTAATATAACCACCATCCGCAGCGCTCATTTCCTCATGACAATTGTCACAGAACAATTGCACGGAAATTAGTTTAGACACGCTTTAGTTTACCGAATGTCCGCCACAACTTGCAATTCCAGTAAGTTATACGTATTTCCTTAAATATTCTCAGAAATGATCTGGATATGGAACATATTCATGAAGTTTACAATATGTTCCTATGAGATAAAACGATGTTAGTATTAGAATTATTTGAAATTTATAAAAATATTATTAGAGTTCTGAGAACGCTTGATAATAGTTATAGCAATAATAAGGACTCTGTTCAGTACCTAAAAATCTCTTTAAAGTATAAAATTAAAAGAATTGAGGATTCAGAGTAAAGGCAATTGATGTTATAATTTTTATTCAAGTTTTGCCATTATGTTTTCGTTCCACATTATTATTATTATGAAGAAATAAATTAAATTACATACAACCGGGATTGTTTTTGCAGTTGGCACCGCATCAACACTACGGACTGGTAATTAAACGGGCTGTCTAAAACACTTAATTAACTGCGAGCAAAAATTGCCCATCTCGGCGATAATAATAAGGTGCAATATCCTGTGTCTGGTTCTTGCCGTTGTAACCTTTCGACATGATGATTCTACCGACTTCGATGATTTCACTAGTCAACAGTACGCTAAGCGTCATTCTTATCAGGATTGGGTATTATGTCAGCCTTTTGCACGGGAATTGTTATAGGTTTACGGACGGCTGATGGCTCTATTACTGAATATTCTAAGAATTAGGACACAAAACTAAACAACTTAGAAACAAAAAAAAAATCGTAACCGACATATTGCATTTTCTAAAGTGGACTTTTTATAAGTTATACTTAAATGTTTATAACATATTTCCAGTATTTTGATTGCATGTTATTTACGTAACTAAAACCGCATGTGCTATTGAATAAAAACTCCTTTAATTTTTTATTGTCGGTTATGATGTTTTCCGAAAAGCTCTAAAGTCCAAACTATGCTGGCGTGTACTTTGTATTTAATGTTAACATAACAGCAAATCAATTATAAACATTCACATTTTGTTGCTTGTAATGTCTTTCAAGTTGGTATAACTTTATATTTTTGCGAGTACATTAGTATACAGAGTTTCCACGTAGAGTGACTGGCATAATTTATTTTTAAATCCCCCTCTTAAATTTTATGGAAATACAACGCGTTTTAAATAATTTGGACACGTTTATGATATTAGGCGCTGCGCAGATGGTAACTTTATTATCAAAAGAGCATGACAGTAAAGCGTCTAGTTGCATTGATGTGCAGCACTAAATTGCGTTTTCGAGCATCATTGCCGATAATATAGCAAGTTCTATGTATAAAATTTAAGGTTAGTTATATTACCATTTAATCACAACTTCCGTTGTTGACAGAAAATAAAAATATATATTTAATAACGCAAAATGTGTGTTATGAATTTCTAGTTAGCGTATCCCGATAAAAACACTGTAAAATACGGTTACATATGATCGAAGTCTCTAATACTTAATTTTAGTGCCTCATCATATATAAATAAATGTGTTTTGGAGTTTTTTTATAAAACCACACAACAAAGATATTTTAAAATATAAAAATTATCAACAACAAGTCGTCCGTTTTTTGCTAACAATGTATTTAGTACAAGTAACGATGTACCTACTCTAACACAGAACAAGCCAATTATAGTATTCCGACAAATAATATCTATAAAACACAACTTGTACTTGCAATTATTTATACAAAATTTATTAAAATAGATACAGTACAATATGACGTAGATACTAGATAATCTAATTTTCAACCACAAAAATGTAGTCCTGTCAAACGTATTCAACCTTGAGTTTTGAAATAATATTGAAATGAATTTAATAACTGTAAAATTAAATTAATGAAAGTTATCTTTATTATCATTTGTTATACAAATCATTAGGTATGTGTTAACTTAACACATGATATGATAAAATTTTCTATGTGTATCGAATAGGAGATGCAGTTAGTAGGTTATCTACTTGGTGAAAATGGAAATATTTAAAATGTTGAATTCACTGACCTCGAATATTCTTTATGTCATTGACAACTCAGAAATACCATAATTGACATAGAATATTTGCGTAACGTTGTGTTTCCTGGTTGAATACAAATACCCGCCCTCTTAACTAGTTCCAAAGATTTCAACGCTTGTATTCGTATATTCGTCGGCCATTTCAAAATGGCAAATGCTTGTGGTTTATTCATTATTATACAATTCAAATATAAATTAGATTTGCAATCCTAACCGCGTACGTAACTTACTGATTACATATTAAAAAGGGTAATGCGTTTCATGAAACTAAAATAGATTAAAATACATTTGTAGTTTTCAAATAGCCTGTTGATTAAAACATATGCCGTTCTAGCTTATCTGTGAATAAATAAATTAATTAATCGGAAAGGCTTGTTAATTTTTTTATTTCGTCTTCATGTATTCATGGCCTGTTTTTTAATTATTGTTCTCAGTTCCAGACTAGTGGTAGATTAATTTAAGGTGAAGTTGGCGGAATTCTGGTGTGGTACGAAAACCGAAGCAAATGTCATTTGCTTTGTTTTGGATTCGAGTGCCAGAGTCCAATCACGGTTTACCGACACACTGCCATTAAGCCAATAGTTTCTGTGAAATAGCTAGTTCATACTTTCTGTGTCGATCCTTGCAAGTTAATAGAGATGTTTACAAAATATCACCGGCCATTGTACTCACGCAAAAAACGTTGAGCCGATTGTGACGATGACGTTTTATTTGTAAAATAAGATTTTTCGACGTTCTATTTGTATGTCTAAAAACCGGACTAGTGCGAGTTGGGCTCGCGCATCGAGGGTTCCGCAAAAACTTGCAGATATCTAAATACACAAGTTCGAATTTAAATCTGCCAAATTTGAATAGGTTACGAACATGGCTATTGCATCGAATGCAAGTAAATTGTATTCGTTTTTAAAGTACATATTTACGGTTTTCTGATTTTTTCCTTTACATGTGCTGTAACGTTGTTTTTTTGCAAAAATTTCATTCTAGTACGGGAAAGACGCACTATCGCAAAATATGCGCCAATGAAGTTCATGTGTTTTGATCGCGTTGAGTTACAAGTTTAATTTTTTAAAGATACTGTAGACTTGACTTTTTAGTATTTTCAACATTACATGTACGTATTCCTGAGAAAAAGGGTCCTGACAGACAGACACTCGACGAAGAACAAAGTGATCCTGTGAGGGTTGCTTATGAGCTACGGAACCCTGAAAATGAAAGCACTTTTAATACATTCAAGGAAACAAGCATAAGTTAAATTTTTTATGGTACAGAAAGATAAATTATTACGAATAAGTAGGTTAGATACTAGTTCTATCCTACCAAACATAGATATGGTTATTATAATGTGTTTTATAAAACGAAACTTAATTACTATTAATTTAATTATAATTTTAGCATTGTATATATATTATACCTAACGTAAAATTATGTGATATAAATCGATCTGTGCTATGTGAATAGGAAACTAGAAGACCTGTAAAGTATTTCCTTAAATACGAAATCAATCAAACAAATCACGTAATTTGCGCCATGTCGCGCCTAGGTTGTATTAAATTTTAATAATTATTTATTGGGATAAATATTTGTAAATCTATCCAATTGGATATTTATACATTTTTCTAAAATACATTTATCTTTTTTTTCTGAAATCTAGTAAGAGAAGTATTTTTCAATAACCTGAATAGTAAACATGTTGTAAAGCATGGCATTTGCGGAAAGGGCTTGCTATGGAATAAGAGCGATAGGAAACTGACATCGCCGAGTGTCATCGGCCATGACACTGCGTGCGTAAAAAGAGATAGCGCGATAACCCCACACTCCCTTTTGTTCACAATAAGTTCAAGCAATTTTGATGCTGATTTCATGTGCGAATTTCTTATTTGTAATATTTCTGTTACATATCAAATAAATAAAAGTATCCTAGTTGCTATTCTCAATAAGTTCTAGGAGAGCCGGAGACAGGATGCGCAGATGCAGAGAGTACTGACACACCACACTTGTTTAAATTGCCCGCCGTTCATAGTAACGTTAGCAACTAAACAAACAGACTCATAACATTAACATATTTCGAAGCGAAGAAAAGTATGTCATTTTAAAATGTTAAATACTTCTGCACGCACCTTCGTCATAGCGATTATCAAAATAATACCATAAACTTATTATTCGGGGATAAATGAAGCCTTAATTTACAGTTTATATACTATCTGAGGAAATTATAATATATCGTGCTAGGGTAAATGGTAAAGTAATGTGTACAAACACACTTACATATTATAACATTTATGATTCTGTATGTACAAACACGATTTTTTTCTACGTACACGCGCTATAAAATGTATATTATTCTGTGTAATAAGCATCTAGTCGCCTAAGGATAGATACATATCTATGACTACTGGCCTTGCGTGGCGTCGGTTTCTTAACAATGTACTTAAATGTGCTTCCATTAAAGCTTTTATAACTATTTTACTCGTTTCTAGTTGATTTGAATTAGGAACATGCAATTATAGGATAGGATATTTGGTAATTTTGTTAAGCAAGCGACTTTAAAACATTGGTCAGCTTAGAATACTCGTCTAAATAAATAATTAATATTGACGGCAATATTCGCTTTAAATAGTGAACAATATCTAAAACGTTAATAAAATAGTTGAGATATTCAAACATTTGTTTTTTTGTGCAAACGAATGACGAGACGAGCAAGCCGTTCGTCTAACAGTAAGCCACACGACTACCATAAACATTACCAAACCCCACCAACACTTTAACAAAGCATTGCGTGACATTGTAGTGAACTCTGAGACAATATGTTAAGAGTCATAATTCACAGTTACACCGGTTAATATTTTGGAGTTTGAGAGAAATTAACAAGGCGTAAAAGCAGCAGAATTCATTTGTCAATATGTCATGCTTCAGACTATCACATGATTAAAGGCTGTAAGTAATAAAGATGTTATTGTGCCACGTTATAATTTCATGGCATGGCTTAGGGTCCGCGTCATGTGCTTCCTATTACCTACCCCCCTAGTATTAAGTCGTGACGAGCATGCCATTAGATACTGTCACAAAGATGGTTATTTGGCGGTTAATACAGGTACAAATTCAAGTATGATTATGCTATTAGCAGGGGTTCGGAAGACGAAATGGAGGATATTTTACGCTGCTCATATTGAGGCTCACGTTCTAATCTCTGTCGTATTTTAAAACATCTAGAATCTGAATTTCAGACAATTAGAGTTATAGAGCAGAAAGCGTTTATCCTAAATCAGCAGTAATATTAGTAAGGGATTGAATTTGTTTGTAAGAGGAAATCTTTAGACCACTGCTTAATTTCCGTAAAATATTTCGCTAATAGTTATTTGCGATAACTACAATGGCTATTTATCGGGGCTGAATTCTCTACCTTCTCGGATACTATATCTAAATTAGTAATATTGTAACATGTCTCTGTTTTGAGGCTCTTCGTGCGCTCTCTGTCTTGAGCCACATTTTAATACGATATTGAGTATGTTAGTATTCCAATGGTAGTAAGTGCTAGTATTCCATTGGTAGTACTTGAACAATATGTTAATGAACACATGTTTTTTTATCCTAATAGTGCAATGTTACCCAGAACATGTGGGCATAATGTGTACAAGCAATTAAAGCAAATAAGTACACAGATGTGTGAATTTAAAACACATGTGAGGACATGGCGATATAAACATCTTAATGTATTGCAGACTGAACCCTTTACCCCTTGAGGAGGCGTGATGTTGGTTAAACCCGCTTCCCATGGCATAAACAATCTTACTGTTTATTAATTGACATAAACAATAAGAGCCAATGTGTTCGCATGCAAGAGCAAAAACCACATAGAGCTGTAACATAAGCCGCGCTACCATAACCTGCACGTTTCAAATCTATTATATACGTAAAAGGGGTAAACAGAACAAAGGGTTATATATCTGAATATGAAATTGAATGATTATGAAAACGGTTCAGTATTTCATTTATATATTTAAAATTCTCATTTTTATCCTTGTATAGTTAAGACCAACCAACTTTCTATCATTCCGTAGAGTCAGTTTATTTTTCGTTTTTATGAGGAGCAAATGCGCGAATTTTTAAATAAATTACTCACCGTTAATAATATTCCGCATCTCCACGGTGGGGGAATTATTAATAAATTTATAATAAATACTTATTAATTTACAATAAGCATATACAGTGTACACCTCAATTGAGATATCTTCATTTGCCTTAAAATTCCTGTAAATCCGAAAACACTTCAAATGTCAATTAAAAATAAAAACTTGACTACAGATAATGTGAGATCCACTTTAAATACATTCACAGAAAAGTCCGTACTCCCAAAACTCAATCCATTGTTACTTACATAACTCTAAACTAAAAGTGTTAACCACTTCGGTTTCATAGAAGACGTGGAAAGATATCCACGAAAGAGCAGCAACAACGCAACAGTAGATAACATAGTAGGTATATTATTAGTGTAGTTTCCATGGCCGTATCA
>NW_023594399.1:0-14315 GCF_014839805.1 Manduca sexta
CAGGAATCGGATTATATGGACACTTCACAAGTAAGAGTTAGATACTTGTCGGTCGGAGTAGGTACGATTTCACTATTTATATTTATTAGCAAGTCGCATATTGTAAGCATTACTCTCTTTTGTAAAACATGCAATAATAACGCAATATAAGACTGCATCAGAACTATCTATGTGACAAAGGGTTAGTGGTGTTGCTATTGTGTTGGGCAGTGGTGGCGTAAGCATCTTGCTCGTTTTATCTAGGTTCTAAAAAATGAGTGATGTAGAACATTAGAGAGGAGACAGGAGATGATTTTCGGATTTTAATATTCAAACTAATTGTGCGAAACGTCGCAGCGATGCTCTTTCGTGAGACAACTATATCGACAGTCCATGACAATAAAACCCGGACTAACGATACAATTTAAAGATAAACAATTTATGACAAAAGCAACGATATTCGAACTGTGAAACATTCACAAGTGAAGCAAAGAGACTTATTACCGAAACAAACGATAAATATCACTTTGTAACACGTGGGTTTGTACATAAACAGGACCACACGCGATCAAAGAGACGAAGGGAAAGCGATATCTATAAAAGTTCTTTTCCTGAAATAGCCGCATTCGATTTCCCGTGTGTTTTCAGTGCAGTGATAATAAACATATCAGCAGTTCACAATTTAAACGGTGTAACGATCCATTTTACAAAACTTTAAAATTTTATTTTGATATAATCCAGTTCTTCGGTCACGTGACGGTAGATGGGGGAAGAAGTTAAAAAGTTAATATTTTAATGACCTTTCTGAGGCTTTTGCATACGCTTTTGTATGCCTTCTTTGTGCATTCGGCTTTCTTTGATCCCACCGTTTTATCAATCAATGTAATGTTAAAACGCCATTAATTTTTCTAAGCTGATTAAATGCTAGCCTTTTGTGTACGCTAATGGAGAAAACTAATTAACAGTGCTCAACAGTACCATAAAACAGTTTGATTTTGTAAGAATGCATGAATTAACTATCAGCATACATACATCGTATTGGTTTGCCTTGTCTTTGAAATGGAATGAAAAGCTAGTATAAATATGTTGTTATGCAATCTACGACTTTATTTAGTATACATTTTTGACATTAGTTCGTGGATATATACAGCATAAACGTAAAATTACAAAGCAAATATCACAAACCAAGTAACCCTACTAGAGGAACCTGGATGATATTGCGAAGCTTAGTATATGTCTTCTCCGTAAAGTATGTTTAGATTACCGCTTAAGACTCTTTAAAGACAAATCAGCTTTATATTAAATGTTAGTATTATACAGCCGCTACCCCTATTGTTGTTCTTTATAACTTGCTACAACTGTGAACACTATTTGGTTTAAAAAGGAGAAAAATGAGCACATTCGACTCGCTGTTTGTAATTATTAAATATAAATCAACTTTTCCAACACAAAGTTGGTAACCGCCGCCAGTTTAAAATGGGTGTAGCGTGAGAAAGGTACAATTCAATCCGCTAAGCCCACGCAATCTTGTTATTCTCATTTTGCTTTTAACGTTTCTGTTTTAAACGGAATAGTTGCGAACACTGCCGCTATGAGTTTAACTCGATTTTAATTATGATTTGTATTACCACTACCAGTTCTAATATCAAAATGAAAATTAAATTGAGTTCATAAAACCCGGTTAAAATTATTAGTGTTTGAGCAATTATATTGTAATCTGCATTCTATTTAGATATATCAAAGAATTTAGTGCTTTTTATACAATAAACTATAACCGAGAACAAAAAAATCTTGATTTCTCATTTCCCAAAACAAGCTTACTTCTCCCTGATACTTCAAAAATCTATTTATATTTTGTATTTAAGTAACTATCCAAGACCTCACATTGATATCGAAATAAACACACAGTAATAACATTTTAAATAAGGCGTTAGAAACACGTGCAACTATAAATTCATACCTGTCAAGAATGTCTCCTGTCGACTTTTATCACACAGTCGAGCGTGGTATCTCAGGCGACAGGAAATAAGGGACCGATGTCCCACCCCCGACCACGGGAGATTAATTCACTGAATAAATAAAAGTCAGCGGATTAGGCCAAAGTCGTTTCCTCCCTCTTAAGCTGACCTCGCGTGCTTTTGTGGAAAAATGCCCACGACATAAATAAAGTGACGACACCAAATCAAAGTGAAACACACGTATTTGTTTCGTTGATTAATTTGGTGAAGTAATAAAATATGTTTACGTTTATGGACGATTGACATGTGGCCGAGTATGATTAAGTTTGCGTGGTGGCCATTTTATTGATTACGTCAATTGAATTTGGTGAGGTGTGTTATATTGTGCTCCATTCATTTATTTGACTACTTAAAAAGAAAAACATAAAACTTTACGACGTTGGAATCGAATCTATAGTAGATTCGACTTTGAAGTACTAATGATACGATAATCGGTTTGTTTAAAAATATGTTTATAGTAATTCATTTACAGCATTTATTAATGGCTTCTATTAAGCATCATAAATATTTATTAAAACTAAAACATAATCTCTGTGCAAAACAATACAAAATAATCTTGTGCAAAACAATACAAAATAAACCGAGAAAAAATGCATCGATTTCTATATCGCAAATAAAAACGGCAACTTTACCACTTTCAGAAGGCATGGAAATCCAGGGCAATGTTTGCGATGAACAAATGTTTAATGTGCTCAGGTTAAACAATGATTCGCGTACGATAGTTTCCATGCCCGGTGCCGGTTGAAGGAGAATCACAAAATTTTAAAAAACCTTTTTAAATTTTCCCGCGTTGCCAGACGCTTGGAGTCGTAAAAAATTCAACTTACGGCTTTTACGCTTACAAAATGAAATAATGCTTTGTTTTCAGCGACGGGCAATTGTTAACGTGATGTAGTTTAATTTCTTAAGTGCATCTATACCTTATTGTTTGTTTGGTGTGTCTCATTCAGCAAATCGTTAATATTAAAATATATGGCTTAAAGTTCGAACGTTGTTACTGCACTATTTACTTACAGCTACATTTTCCAATTGGATTACAGTGTAGATACCTAGCACTTAAGACTTTTGAAATAGAGGCCGTATTAATAAATCAATCCACTCTTGAGTAAAATCTCAAGTAGTCATTTAATGTATTGAACTACTTTATAAGCCAAGCTTAAGTAGTAATTTAAAACTTGTACCCAGGTGAGTCGAAACTGTTATATACAAAACTCAGCTCTCATGATGCATCACATATGACTTAAAATGTCATTTGAACTGATGGCAATATGGGTTTATTGAATGGGAACTATCTTGAGATGCTGATTCTATTTTGACAATATCTCATAATATCGCACTCCAGAGCGTAATTGGATGGTATCTATAAGTATAGCCCTTAGACTTGACTTCTAATGACTAATCCCGAAAAATTAAAGTTAATAGGGGTAATATCTCATTTTAAACTAATTTTCCTATAAAATACCAACAGATCCAGAAAAAATAAACACAGATGCTTTTATTGACCAACATTGCCAACGATACCACTTAATTATATAACTTCATCTGAGAAATGAAATACTTGAGTAACATAATCTCTCATACTCCACAGTTCCATCCAACGTGATTAGCCAAGCGTGACTACAATTTAGTAACGTATTTCAGTACAGTTGGCGCAGTAAGCGACGTACAGTCGGTAAAGATCGGCCGCTTTCGGTGTACACTGTACTAGGCATCCTCGAACGCTACATTACCACAAATTGCATTAAGGTTTGTGTGGATATTATGTGGTATATGCGAAAATCGTACATCATTTCTGCTTTACTGCAGTTCTCTATTTGATATATGTTTATGTTAAAATTGTTAATGCTGGTAGATTTTTTTTTAACTTTGCTATTTGTTTACGTACTATTGACTAGCGTGTGTTATGTGGGGTAATGGAGATTCAGTGCTTATTTATTAACCGTATTCTATTATTAAATAATATTTGGGAACTTATTAGCGTCCATGAACTCCTGTTTATTTTTTTGTATACGTGCACAACAACGTGACCCACTACGTTATGATAAGTTGAATGGGGTCCAATAGAATGACTGACGAGAGATGATTACCCCTCGACAGTGCAAATAATTATGCCGGCCTATTGTAACCGTATTTACCTCTTGTTGTGACGCGCTGTTTGTGTAGCTGCAGTTTAGAGTTATTGTAATTTTATTTACACTGCTTTATTTTACAGTAACAATCATTGAACATACTGAAAACACAACAACACATTATGATAAAAAAAATCGAATACTTCACATATTAATGTAAAAAGTTTAAGATATACCTTATATATCTTAAAAAGCCAAGTTAGGATCACGTTTATTTTAAATTATTTACAAACTTTAGTGAGCTTTGTCTATCACATTAGTTTGTTGATTTAAGTGTGGAGATAAAGCATAAGTTCAATAAAAGCGAATCTGCAAATAATACATTATTCAACGTAAACCGCAATATTCAACTTCAAAATGGCCACATTCATTCCATTAGTGCTACTTAAATAATAAATGATGCTTTATAATTGTAATTGGTTCGAATTCGCTTTTTAAATATTAAGAAATAAAAATAAAAAAAGAAATAGAATTAATTCGAATCATAAACATCAGACGTCAGTATAATAAAATAAATACTATGATTTTCGCATTTACTACAACATCGAAATCGATCGAAGAAGTAAAACCGATCATAAAATGCACGTCGCTCGAGAAGTCTCTTCACTCAATCACGGACTAATCGAAAATTCCAACTCAATAAGCGAAGAGCCGATCCGGGACGGATTATGTGTCTCATCATTAGATATTACTCGATTTAATAGAAGTTCTCATCGGGCATTAAATTTATCCATTCCGATCTTTTATATTGGAAGAGTAATGGCTCGCTTACTGTTCCAGTTGCAATGTTCAGGGGATGTATCCAGGATCCTTTCAACAATCCTTGACGCTAAAGGAAACAAACAAATATGGGAATGACTCCGAACGATAAGTCTGTTGCTAGGATATAGAACTCCTTCTATTTACATCCAAAGAGCTTTGTCGGGACCAGAAATATACCCCGAGTCGTGTTTAAAATGGTAGCACTGGGATGGCTTCAGCGTGTTAGGTTTGAGGACCCGAGTCATTCTTAAGTGCTGATAGAGACAGCCATAGGGTTTCTAGTCGGTAAAATCCGACATACCAGTCCACCTTACATAAGCGCGACAAGGATTCGACAGGATTTTCCCCGTGACAAAAAAATATGTGTATATATGACGTTATCTTTAACTATTATAGTAAGGCATTTTATACGTGATCAGTTTGCATGCTTATGTGACGTTGTTTGTGTATCAAACATATCAATGCATAGTAATCAAAAATATAATATTATGTTTCTAATTTATGAAAGTTATAGATGAAATATACTTAATATTTTATTTATTCTCATACTTATCAAAGTATAGTGCACCTTGTATTTTTATATATAATTATTATAAATCATTACTTCTCTCTGTTTATTTGTACCATACCATTACAAAACCACCGCGATACATAAACTCTATTTAATGGCTCATTCATAAATTGCACTTCACTGCCACGAATAGTAAAATATAACTTGATAAAGACCGGATCGCGGTTTCCTGATATCACGAATTCAAAGTGTCTAATTTATGACGAATTAATTCCGTAAACTTTTATCGTGAAACAGTACGAGGGTGAACTTAAATCTATTGTACTTAAGAGTCCAATTTGCATATCAAAGTTTTCTAAGGAATACCAAATAGAAGTTTGCATTTGAAACGAACCACAAGCATCAATAAGAATTAAATGAAGCATGTTTGAACTTTAACTTTTAAGGCACTTCAATTTTCTCGAATTAGTTCGCTAAACATATTATTTGTTGTATTTTCTTTATGGTTCGGTTGGTTTAATTACATTTCTCGAGGATTAAAACGTAATCTTATTACGGGTACCTCTTAAAGTAGTAAAACGAAGGAAACAGCGTTATCTTGTTCCCTGGCTGTGTGAACAGCACAGAGTTATCTAACATTGCATAAAAAGTGAGAAAATGCTTATGTACAGCGGTCGTTAAGTTTATTAAAAAATATATTCTTCCGGAATGAAACAGCTTTTAGAATTTATTATCAAAAGGCTTTTAATACTAACGGTGGTAACTAAAATGGTGGTATGTGCTGTATTTACTATTTAAAAAGTATAGTTATACGAAGTTAGATAAAATCACTCTGTACTTAGACTTAGTTAGCAATTTAAGGATAGAATAAATTTAGAGTTTAAAATATAATACTAGAGTATAAAATAAAGTTTTCGTTTTATTTATATTACCAATAATGGTCAATTTATATTAGCTGTAATGGTCGTAATGGTCAAGAGAGCTGAAAAATATTCTTCTATTTCCTAATTCTCATTCGAGTTTGACGATGCGAATACATGTTATATTTCTATAAATCGATATAGTAAATTTTAATTTAATAACTTCGAAATATAACACTTGTAACGCGCGAGTTTTGGCGGCAGTAATTTCAAAATAGCGCGCGCCGAGCTGGGGCTCGGCGTTTGTTATTATACGCAATCCGCCGCGTCGCTAGCCTCACTGATTGGCCGAAGCCGCTCCGACGTGCGGTGTGCGCGTCGAATCGCGCGAGGCGTCTGTCGACCGGGTTTCGCGAAGTTAGCCGACAACAATAACCGCTCTCGAGCTCACGGACGCGCGAACGCCACCAATCCTTTTGTTATTATTATAATTGTAATTGTGATTGTGATTAAATGTTTAGAACACAAACAGGTGTTTCTATAGTGGCGCTCAACTTACGGCACGAATAATTACCAAAACGATAAACGCAATTTGTCGTTACGTACCTACTACCTACGTTCCGCGATAACGAGCCGAGATGCCTAGAACAACACGCGCACGGACCGGGGACTCCAGCAACGACCGCGACTCTGCAGAAGATGACTGCGGGTCTGCATTGGATCCGACTCCCTGTTGATAACCGACGCGCAGCTGACGGCAATGATTGCCGCGATCTCGTCGAGCCAAGCAGAAGCAAGCAGACAAGTTTTTGAAAACTTCCTGTCCAGCGCTCGAGTGTCACCGTCACCGGGGCCCGACGACTCGTCGCGACTCCGCGCCGGCAACTTTTCAAAGTGTACCGCGCGGTTCGACGGCGTTGGCGCACCCCACGATATCGATGAACAGCTCGAAGCGTTTATAGACGCCATTCAAGTGTATAAGGAATGTGCGAACGTAAGCGACGAGCATGCATTACGCGGTTTGCCGATGTTGCTGACGGGCGAAGCCGCTACATGGTGGAGAGGTATTCGGCCCACTACCACGACGTGGCAGGATGCATTGAAGAGACTTCGGGGGCGATTCGGAACGCCGCAACCAGCGTACCGAATACTTCGCAACATCTTCAAGAACGAACAAGGAAGCGAGCGCGCGGATGCCTTCGTGTGCAAATTACGCGCATTGTTGTGTAAATTACCGTACGACGTACCCGTGGACATGCAGATCGATATAATTTACGGACTGTGTGATAGAAAGTTACGTAAACATGTGCCGCGTGAAAGTGTTACGGATTTAGATATGTTCATCAGGGTGGCTAGAAACGCGGAGGAAGCGCGTGCGGAATACGACGACCGTAAGCATCCGCAAACCGTAAGTAAACCCTCATTACCTTCCGCTGATTCGAACCATGTGACTCGAAGTGATAATATTCCACAGCCTAAACGCATAAGGCCGCGATGTTCTTTTTGCAAAATGTTCGGTCATGCCACAGAAGAATGTCGAAAAAGCGCGAACCGTGCCGTCGCGAATAAACCCGTCAATGACGTGTCACCTAAACCTGATCCCGCGATCTCCAGTATACGGTGCTACGGGTGCGGTCAGTTAGGGGTAGTGCGCTCGAAATGCGAAACGTGTCGTCCTAAACACGATAACTCCCCTACGTTATCTAAACACGTCGAATTTAATAGCGCGACGTCGGTCAACGCCGATTTACCTATGGTAAATATCACCATCGTAGGTAAAGTAGGAGTCGCAATTATTGATACCGGGTCAACGCACTGTATAGCCAGCCCGTCATTGTATAATATTCTTGTCCGCCACGGAATACAGTTTTCTAAAGCCGAGCGGAAGTTTAGTTTAGCTGATGGTTCAAGTCAAACACGCGAAGTATTGTCGGCATGTATCGATGTAACGTTACAAAGTAGAATAGTACCTACCCAGTTTTTAGTGCTCCCCGGCGCCGACAATAAGACTTTGTTGGGCCGCGATTTTATTATTAGCGCAGGGTTGACTATAGATATATCCCAAGACATATGGTACTTCGCGGACACTCCGGAAGATCGGTATGATTTTGTACGTGAGTATTCTTTGTCTTCCAATGAGTCGCAACTTATGACAGTATCGACTGTCGACATCTCTCTGAGAGATGACGAGGGGTCAGCTTACCCCAGAGCAGAAATATATGCTTAACGCATTTATAATTAGTAAGGCTGAGCAATTTGCACCCAGTGGTCCTCCTACGGAATTCGCAGTGCATCGTATAAAGGTAAGTGATAACCAGGAGCCCATTGCATCACCCCTGTACAGGATGTCTCCAAATAAGAAGGAGGCCCTGAAGGAGGAGTTGGAGAAGTTGCTCCAGGCCGATGTCATTGAGGAGTGCGAATCGCCCTGGGCGGCGAACGTCGTACTCGTAGGCAAAAAGGATGGTGGTGTCAGGTTGTGCATCGACTACCGGAGGCTTAACGCCGTTACCGAAGCCGATCGCTATCCACTCCCGCGGATAGAAGATGTACTTCACGCGGCGAAGACTACGAAATACATGACCACCCTTGACCTTCGAGCCGGCTACTTTCAGGTCAGTGTTCACTCCGACGACCGCGATAAAACCGCGTTTGTGACACCCCTGGGAACGTTCCGTTTTAAGCGGATGCCCATGGGCCTGCGGAACTCAGGCGCAACCTTTCAACGCCTGATAGATCGTTTTAGGTCTAATCTTCCAGAAGTTACTACTGTCTTGACGTACCTAGATGATTTGATCATTCTCTCGGAATCATTTGAAAATCACGTGCGCGACTTAGAAACCGTTTTCAACAGGTTGAGCCTATTCGGATTAAGGGTGAACCGTGAGAAGAGTCACTTCGCACGAGATTCCGTGAAGTTTTTAGGACATGTCATCGTACCAGGCGGCGTCCATGTGGATCCCGACAAGGTGAGTGCCATTAGAGATATGACAACACCGCAGAACGTCAAGCAGCTGAAGACTTTTCTCCAAACCTCCAGTTGGTTCCGGCGTTTTATTCCGGCATATGCCGATGTCGCTCGACCGTTAACCGACCTGTTAAAGAAGGCTAGCATTTGGCGCTGGGGCGACCCTCAGCAAGAAGCTTTTGAGAAACTCAAAGGCCTTCTGACCACCGCCCCGATACTCAGGCAGGTTGACGAGTCAAGGCCATTCGTCTTGCGAACCGACAGCAGCGGATACGCCCTCGGAGCAGTTCTACTGCTGGGGGAGGGCGCCGATGAGCGACCAATTGAGTACGCCAGTCGTTTGCTAACTAGTGCCGAGAAGAACTACAATACGACTGAGCGCGAGGCCCTAGCCATTGTTTGGGCTGTTTCAAAATTTCGTGGATATATTGACGGAGGTGAAGTGGTCGTGCGATCTGACCATCAACCGCTTCGGTGGTTGATGAGCCTAAAATCGCCGAGCGGTCGTCTGGCCAGGTGGGCACTCACATTGCAAGAATACAACCTGCGTATTGAGTACACGCCAGGCAGAGCGAACGCAATCGCCGACACATTATCGCGACCAAACTGTCCAGAGGAAAGTGAGATTTGCTTAGCCACCGTCGATTTACCAACAAGATCCCCAAGCGACATTCGAGCTAGCCAATTGAAAGACCCAGAGGTTTGTAAGATAATTGAGGACATGGAGTCCGACGAACCCTTTAGGGGGAGACCATGGGCCGACCGTGGATATGTGTTATCCGACGGCATTTTATACAGGTACAGACCGGATGCAGGCGATGATGATGAGCATGCTTGCCTCGTCGTCCCACAGTCCGAGCGACAGAAAATCCTGCAAGATTTCCACGACGCTCCGACTGCCGTCGAGCGCACGTTGGCGCGCATTGGATCGCGCTATTATTGGCCAGGTATGAGATCTTATGTGGCAAATTATATTAAAGAATGTTCGGCGTGCCAGAAGTACAAGGTGGACAACCGGAAACCAGCAGGCCTCCTGCAAACCCCCGCCACTGCGATGAGATTTGAGGTCGTTGCAGTGGACTTGTTTGGTCCCCTTCCTGAGACTGCCGACCACAATAAGTGGATACTTATTGTTGAAGACGTTAGCACAAGGTGGGTGGAATTGTTTGCGCTCAAGAGTGCGACCAGCCCAGAATGTGCACAGACGCTATTAAGCGAAGTATTTCTAAGGTTCGGCGTACCGCGCCGCGTAATAAGCGACAATGGTGTGCAGTTTATAAGTGCAGTCATGCAGCAGGCGTGCCATTGTATGGGTATCAGTCAAACGCTAACTCCATTATATCATCCTGAGGCCAACCCGGTTGAAAGGAAAAACCGGGATTTGAAGCCCCAACTTGCTATTCTCGTCGGCCGCGACCATGCTGCGTGGGATCAGCACTTGCCAGCAATTAGGTTTGCAATGAACTCTGCAGTGACAGCGAGCACGGGATTTTCCCCTGCGTACCTCACCTTCGGCAGAGAACTCCGAGCACCCGCAGACACTGCTGTAGACATGCGTCGCATACTGGATGGTGATAATTTTGTATGTAGTATTACTCCTTACCTTAAAAGGCTTTCCACAGCACTTATAGAAGCCAGGGACGAGCACGAGAGAACTCAGGCCGTGCAAAAGAAAAATGCTGATGAGGGTCGCCGACCCCCACCAGATTATGAGGTGGCTGACCTGGTCCTTTTGAAAACCCAGGGAGCCAACGACACCAGCCGAGGGCAAACTCCCAAATTTATCCCTTGGCGAGACGGGCCATATCGTATCCGAGATATTGTAAGCCCCACTACGTATACGCTAGAGCGGACGAGTGATGGAGACGTGATAGGTAAGTACCACGTTTCCCAACTTACCCCTTTCGTTGGTCAAATCCGGGCACCGATACAGGAGAAACGCAAACGAGGTAGACCGCGTAAAGTTGCTAACCCGAACGTGAGGTCACATGGTTCGGATTAGAGGGGGAGGGTGTAACGCGCGAGTTTTGGCGGCAGTAATTTCAAAATAGCGCGCGCTGAGCTGGGAGCGTTTGTTATTATACGCAATCCGCCGCGTCGCTAGCCTCACTGATTGGCCGAAGCCACTCCGACGTGCGGTGTGCGCGTTGAATCGCGCGAGGCGTCTGTCGACCGGGTTTCGCAAAGTTAGCCGACAACAATAACCGCTCTCGAGCTCACGGACGCGCGAACGCCACCAATCCTTTTGTTATTATTATAATTGTAATTGTGATTGTGATTAAATGTTTAGAACACAAACAGGTGTTTCTATACACTTTTCGTCTATAATTGAATCAAATACCTAGCTAAAATTTAAATTAAATGCCGTATTGTTTCACTTTAGCACAAAAGCAGCGCAATTACCACTTGTGCAATAAAGAACTGTAATAACTGGATCATTTGGCGCAGATGAATTTCATTTACGATTGTAACAGTTTTAAAATATGTCTCTTGGAGCCAACTAAAATTTAATAAACACTGAGTAATTTAATTTAGTGGCATCGCTCGTGCGTGGAGGATGGCCAATAAAGGCGATTTTATAGCATTTTTATTATGATGCATAAACGTGAATCACCTATAATGGGTTCAGAACGTTCGAGAAAAATTACGCCTTGCACTCGACAAATATTAAATTATACATTTTTAAATACGGTGGCCGATATAAACAATTTACTACTTCGTCTGGAGTTTCGGAGCGGCCGCGAGAGAGTGCTCACGCGAAACGAGCGCGTTTAAAAATTCACGTAAATGTGCCAACAATAAATAATTCGAATTCGATAAAAATATTAGCGATCGATTTCAAACAAATGTCGCGTGTTTCGTTAAAAGCTAAAGTTAGATCGACCTAGTTCCGAGTATTGGAATGTCTCGCTTTTTGCTACAGGCATTGCTCGGTTTTATCTCGGACGGGTCAGATAAGACTAAAGCTATAGAAATTGTATATCGCAGAGAGCAGTTGACGTCTTAGATACTGCATTGCAAAATAAACGAGAAAATCTGAAATCAAGTAAGCAAGGAAGCCCAACATCGACTTATTAAGACAATTTGCTATCTTTATTCTAATCTACTGTCTAATGAAACTATGCTTAATAGCAATTATATTTAGTACATTTTACAAAAAATATCTAAAGTTTATGATGATTAATAGTCCCAGCTAGTGGGTTGACTATTTGCAACTGATTTTGTAAATGAGATGCCGGCAAATAAAATAGTAATAAAACAACAATACGTATAGTCGCCTCTTTAATTAGATGATAATCTAGAATTGGTCATTAACATCAAATCGGTTTGCATCTTATTATAAATGCTAATGATGCTAATAAGACATTTGACCCTAATTCATTATTGGAATACGTTTATCCATGGTATAGCCAGACATGCCTTAATTAATTTATTTATATAAGCAACAATCGTAAAACAATTTCATGACAGTGCAATTGTTTTAATCACCATTTTAATAGCAGCCATAACTTTTATTATAATAATTTACTAACATCTTACAAACACAATATTATTTTATTAAGCAAACTTAAATTATTAATAAACCCAAACATAAAATAGAAGAAAATGTTAAAAATAATAAACAATGCGAAACCATAACTAATTTTAATTATGCCATTAAGACAAGAACGAAAACATCGATATAATTTCTATTAGTTTAAAATGGCTATCAAATCTAACTGTATAAAGGGGCGATCTAAACAAGCAGAACCGGAGTTGAGTGGTATTCCACCTGCATTATTTATCGCGTAACATTATTAACTGCGCTATCGGTAAGATGACTATCATGTGCACTACACGCTCGACTCGAAGTGCGCGGGCTTTCGGAGTGAGAAGGTGATATGAATCGGCTGACGCGTTTCCATTGTCGTTATGCAACGATTTTTTTATTAATTTAAATTTTAGTGATTACGAAAGGCTAATCCAACTCGTATTAGGTAATCGTAAATGTTTAAGATCGTTGGTTGCAAGAAATTTATTTTAATACTTCAAGACATACCAAGAGACAAGTTAGATGGTAAAAATATAAAGTATTCTGCGTCGTCTTAAAATATGTCGATTAATTGTAGGTAGACCTGCAACATATTAATGTAATAATGCAATTATGATGAAAATTGTTAATTAAGTATATTGTTACTGTTATCGCTTATTCTTCTACAATTGGTATTTCCACATCGGCGGAGAAGGGAACTACGAAACTCAAACCTAGAACTACAAAATCAGGAAAAAAATATGAATGTTTATCATTTGTAACAATATTATGAATTTTCAATGTAAACTCCACTGTATTTAGACCTATTATATATATATCATACAAGCTACGAATATATTTAAGGTTTTAGAATTTGCCAATTTAAAATATATACTTACATAATACAACAATAATAGTACAATTTGAAAACAACCGTAACCAAATGATAATATCGATGTGATGTACTCACTGAAATGTCGTACCAAAACTTACTTACAGGACAGCATTGGAAATGTGCCTCCTTGAGTTTAGCGCGCACATAATTCTTTTGTCTTGGCAATTATACTCGAAAAATATTGATTTTAATCTTTCCACTATTACAACGCGTAGGAAATGCTTTTTTTATTAGATATTTTTATTTCATACAGATTATAAAATGATATTGGACTAGTGATATATTTGAACGATAAAATAAATGTTCATAGGAATGTTTTTTCTAGATATGTCAGTGATAGTCCCATAATGTAGTCACGTAATCCTTCTCCAGGCATCTCTTACTGCGATTGAATTTTCAAACGGACTTTGATTGATTGAAACGAGTGGAGACCGGATTGATTTTTAAGTAGACTCAAAGCGAGTAAAAGCTTTAATAAATCGGGCAACATTCGTTAAAAGAAACAAGAGGATGAAATTCTATTTACAGGGATTCTGACAGAAATGCGATTAGGGATTTAGGTACTCTGTGGAAAGGCTTTCACTTTATTTTAAATTAATTTTGTAAAATGTTTTCTTTGCATCTTCTTGTAATTGCTGTTACGAACTTTTTAATTTAAAGATTAGATTCGTCTTATTTTTAA
>NW_023594400.1:0-14311 GCF_014839805.1 Manduca sexta
AAATCCCATATAAAAGCGGTAGATAGACAAGGACTTTTTGTCGATAGCAAAGAAATTTAATCGCACTAAAGTAAATTCATTTTAATTACACAAGATTGCTGCTAATTGCCGCTGGCGTAGGAAATAGTAATACAGAATTTATTAGATATTACAAAAACTGTAATTACGGTAAACATTTGCTAGAAGGGTGTTAAGTTTGCTAGTTCTGTAGAAGTATTAATGTTTGCAGAAATGACATTATCCTTTTGACTTACGGACGATTTTATTAACCGACTTCAAAAAGGAGGAGGTTATCAATTCGACGTGATTTTTTATGTTTGTTACCTCAGAACTCGCTCATTTATGAACCGATTTGGAAAATTCTATTTTTTATTCGAAAGAATTTCTCTCAGATTGATCCCATAAATTTTTTTTCAACATCGCTTCGGTAGTTTGGTTTTAAAATTAAAAAAACTAGAATAATTATGTCGTCCAAGAAAACGAAATCGCGAATTTAGCTTACCTGTGACGTATTAAGTTATGTTTTTGCATTGAGTTTGGTTGACTGTACTTCTTACATACTTATACATATAGCATAACACCTTTTTCCCCGTGTCAGGGTAGGCAGAGGCATAACATTTAATCGCGATAGTCGTACTGTGTGTGAAACATATCAGTTGTGTTTTTGGGTTGGGTTTAATTGACTCTCCACTTCTTTACATTCATACATATATGTATATAGCATCACACCTTTTCCCTTTTTAGGGGTAGGCAGAGATGTAGCACCATTGCGCGATAGTTATAGTATGATCGAAATAATAATAACAGTTGTGTTTTTGCGTTGGGTTTAGTTGACTCTACTTCTTACATACATACATATATATATATAGCATCACACCTTTTCCCCTTTTCAGCGGTACTCAGAGGTATAACTCCACAGCGCGATAGTCGTATCTTGAGCGAAACACAAATGATATTGAGACGGTCTATTTTTTACTAACACAAAAAAGAAAAAATAAAAATAATTTTAACAAAAAATTAAACCGCCTTCAAAAACCACTCAAAACCAAAAAATATTTTCATATAACAAGTATATATTGGATACCAATTTTGGAGTCGGTGCCTAATTAAAATTGCTAGTTAAGCTAGATAAATACATTAACGAATATACGAAAACAATGTGCTTCCAGCGTACAAAATCAGCAAGTCAGATCGTTTAGAACTGTTAGTACAGAGGCTTTGCCTGTCCTCGCGGGTGTACTCCCTGTCGATTTGGAGGTACAGCGTCGCGCCGCTATGTATTACTCAACCAAAGAGGATATGGATAAAAGTTTCTTACGTCTCGCGAGCTCTTAAGAATCGATAGACTATTTAAACCGCACACTGATGTACACAACGAGTTATTAAATGAATGGCAATGTAGGTGGGACTCGTCTTCGAAAGGGCGTCATTTATATAAATACTTTCCGTACGTTCGCGATCGCCTAATTAAAACTTGGCTAGAAATAGATTACTGTGTATCGCAATTTCTTACCGGCCATGGTAATTTTAAGGGTAAACTGTTCTCATTTAGGTTGGTTGATTCTCCTGCGTGCCCATGCTCTACACCTGGTTACGAGGTTGAACAATCTGCTCATCACGTACTTTGGGAGTGTGGTCTCTGGCATGAAGAGCGCAACATCATGTTAAACAGTATGCAAATAACATCTGGGGTTGTATACTACATGGACCTTGTTGAGACTAGACGAAATTTCCGTGCTTTCCGGCGTTTTTGCCATGCCTATTGTAATCAAATCTAACAGCTCATGTGATAGGACCCTTTCATTTAATTTTATCCGTGGTGCTTTATAACTAGCTTATCTAGTTGTAAACGTCCCTATCCTTGAGGTTAAATCGCCTCCTTACATCATGATTTTGTCACCCGCATTGCTCTGGAGGGAAGTGGACAATTAATATTTCCAACTCCTCCCTATCTTTCTATTTGATTAATTTCGTTGCGGGATAATGAGATATTAGTTGTCCCTGAGACTCGCCGAGCTTCACTGCTCGGTGTCATAAAATGCGTGCCACTGCTGATCCTGGCTTACAGGAGTTGTAGTGGTGGGTGTGAGGGCGGGAAAGTCTCTTACAAGTCAGATCGTCACCGGAGATAAACACACCGCCGCAGCACAGCAAATGGAAGCTATTAAGGAAATATTTAAATTTGTGAACTGTACACTACCCAAATTCTTCCCCTGTTACATATAGCTGGTCAAATGTGGGTATTACAATCCCTGCCTCGAAAAAGAGGAAATAAAAAGATGAAACACCAACCATACACGTGCTTGGTGTTACACCTTTCATTGTGTATGTTTGTTAGTAGTACACGCAAACCTACTCCTTTTAATTGATTTGAATGAAATTTAGCTCATAGGTGGACTATGCAACAAATATAGCTAACTATCAATTTTAATTAGGCACCGACTCCAAAATTGGTATCCAATATACCTATACGTGTTATGTGAAATTATTTTTGGTTTTGAGTGGTTTTTGAAGGCGGTTTAATTTTTTGTTAAAATATTTTTTATAAACTATCTTCTTTTGGATCAAATAATGTTTGAGACTCTTGTGGTTTAAGTCAATAGACGGATGGATGTCAATATGGATAAATAAATTGGAAATGACATTTGGGAGCAGTTGAAATATATATTTCGGATCCTGCTTTCGCTGACAACCCAAAGGTAGCAACTGAATCATGATTTATTTAAATGGCCCGTTACATGATTTTCTAGTCTAAAAAATTTATTAGTACCCAAATTCAATTGTTTTCAATAAATATTCAACCGCGATTTCTCCAGTTTCATATTCAAAAAGAAGTTAATTGTTAATGAAATGACCGAGTGCTTAAGCCTGCTTTATAATAGTAGATATATATTGCTAATTGATAAATTTATAGTCTATTCTAAACATTATAAACACTTGCACTTGCATCATACAGAATGATAAACATAGAGGGACTCAATGTTATTAGAATTTCCAAACACTCAAATCACTTAGGAACATCATTAAAGATAGTTAACATGAAATCACAATGTCACAAAAACAGAAGTTTGGCTGATATTAAACTTGGCAATTAGGAATGGTGCAACGAAATAGAAAGCCCCTTGATAATGCTTGTTAATAAATGCTTAATATGGGTGTTTACTTTCAATTTTCTATGGGTATTGTCGTTATACGCATCCGTATTGTAGTATCATATCATTGCTATGTCAGAAGGGATGATTCTACAAACTGGTGTCACTGCCTTCAACAACTCAATCGTCAAAAACTTAATTCATTTGATTCAAGAGTAGTTCTAACAGATCGAAGATTTGAAAGAACCAGAATCATAAAAGGTTTGAGCTCATAAATATATTTTTAAGTTCTTTCCATACGAATCTGGCTAAGATCATCTGCCCGAACTGACTTAAAATAAATAAAATAAAATGCCTTATTCATCACGTAGGTGAACATAGTTGCACTTATCATAGGTCAAGGTACATATAAGAATTATTACTTAGATAAAGTCGCTTATACAAACTAAGGACAATTTATATTGGATATAAAATAAATGAACGTCTAAAAAGTAAACAAAGACGCCACTTTGGCAGGGAAGAAGAAATAAAATGATGTACATAATCTTAATAAAGATAAAGAGAGGAACGCGTCGCGATCCTCACGGGTAAGAACATGAGCTCTAACCTACCTAACCTACCAGCCTTTCACTAGCTACCTACGAAGTATGGATGACTACCCGAAAAAGAAAGGCAGAAAGAAACTCCGGGCTATTTTGCCAACAACATTGAATCTTTTGTGTTTTTATTTTTACAAGTCTTTTATATACAGAGTCTGACCATATAAGATAGTATACGCACGTCAACGTAAAGGTAGGGTGAAAATCTAAATAAAAGTATTTAACAACTACTCAAAACTTGCATAAAAAATTCAATAATACTAAAACATCCATAAAAACTATGAAATGGTGTACAGCGTGCACACGCCCACATTTACTTTTTTTTGCTTTTTGATTGATTTCATTCCTAATTTAAATTATCTGTAGTTATATAATTTATTTCACTTACTTGAGCAATAATAATTATTTTTATAACTTGTTTAGAAGTAACATTAGAGCAACTTTATTCGTATACGTGATAAATATTATTTAATTTATTTTAAAGCTTACAACGTCTCAGTGACAACATATTCAATACAGATATAACATAAGGGTGTTCTTATTGAAAGATGCATTGTTCTGTGTAATTTTTGAAAGGATTTTTAAAAGAAATTTGCTAGTCTCAAAACAACTACAGCGTGATGCAGCAAAATAAAGATGGTGACCAAAGGTCCACGTGTTTAAATAATTGGGTAACATATTGCTCGATATAGGAGCAAAACAGACATGATGTTACACAGTCCTTCGGTATCTGTTACTTGTGCGTGTGTTTTTTTGTTGTTGGGTCGTGTTGAAAACAGTTAAATTTATGTCCTCAAAATGGATTTTACAAGCAGCATGGGAGTAAATTATTCGCGAGAACGTGTCCATTTTATAAGTTATCGGGTATTGTTTGGCGAAGGTTTATAGAAAATACATCAAAATTATTTAAATTACTAGTGAGTCTCTCGTATGTGAGAGTCCGCCTGGGTAGGAACCACCGCGATGTCTATTTCTGCTTCCAAGCAGCAGTGTGTAATCACTGTCGTGTTCCGATTTGAAGGACATTGTATCCAGTGTAACTCATGGATTTTATAAGATTTGACACTCATGTCTCAGAATGGCGAGCGCAGTAGAATACCAAACAATACTTTGTAATTCAAGCTAGTGTTTATGGGCGGTCGTATCGCTTACCATCAGGCGAACGGCAAGCTCGTCTCGTCATTTAAAGCAGTAAAAAAAATATATATTTAGTTATGTTCACCATCAACATCATCAGCCGAAGGCTGTCCACTGCTACACATGGGCTTCCCTCAAAGATTTCTAGATCGAAGTATTGGAACCCACCTGCATCCAGCGACAGTCATGTTAGTGGTTCTTATATGTCTTCCCTGAACATGATAAATTTCTGGTGGAAGGATATATTTTATATGCGCTCGAATAGCGACCATCGTACTCAAGGAGTTAAAACCTGCCATAGTAACCCACCTAAGTGTGTCGCGTTCCAAGATCAGCCTGTGTATATTCGGTTCCAACAGGCCGGCATAATTGTGTCGATTGCCGAAGGGTAATCATCTCTCGTCGACATTTTATTCTACCCTCCCACTCCCCACTTCGCTTACTATCAGGTGCAGTGGGGTCACCATATCGTGTACTAATAAAAAAATAGATTACGTTGCATTCGCCGTTTTAGTTTGTCACTTATCGTATTACATGTTAGGTATTTGTCTATAGTAGAGACAGTATACTTTTACCAATTCTGTTATATAGAAGAACAGCAACTACTTTTGTGTTATGGCTTAAAGAATATAGCCAAATGCATTCTATAACCGGAGATAGACAAGTTGGGAGAGGAACGGACTGCCGTGACGAATGTCCGCTGGTTCAAAACTCAAACGGCACACATCTCTAATTTATCTAAAGTTGTGTGTGTTCCTTGTGAATTATCGCTTAATTAATGGAAATGAAAAATAGTATTATTGCAAATATTTATTATTTTACAAATACACTTTGAATTCTAGAGTGACGATACGATGAAACGCTAAGCAGTGGTTTGTATTTTAATATTGACTAGTATTTATTTATTTATTTAAGGACCTCCAAAGAAGGATACACGGCATATAATAAAAACAATGTCGTAGCATCTTTACAATTAGCAATGTGACGTGCCTCTTCAATTATGGGAGAACACAGCATACATTGGTCCAGCGGCAAAAATAATAATATTTGATATTAATATTATTTAGATATATAAATAGAAACTTAAAACAGTATTGCTACTGTATTTTTTAATGATTTTACAAATGGTAACATTTATTAATACACATTATAATATTATTAAATATAAAAAACGCTCGTCTTATATTTACAAATAAATTAACCTTTATATAACATACCGGGAGTAAACATGTTCTAAATAATAAGCATAATTAGTGCAGAAGTAAATAAGGAAATTTTTTTTTAATTACAGGTGGGATTATTACCCCACCTGTAAATAAAAAAAGTTCTATTGAACTTTATGGTATGTGTGTGTTTTTTTTTTCTTTTTATACTTTTTTTGTTGTATTTATGTGTGTGTAGAGAAATAAACGGTTTAAATGGTATCGGAGAGGGCACGGTTTGATAGATAGACCCTTTATTTCTTCTGGTTATGGGTATTTGTAGACCACATTGCTTACGATCAGGTGAGCGGTTTGCTTGTATCTACTCTCGTGCAGTCAAATAGTTTAACGTCGAGTAAACAATTTTTTTTGTGATTAATAATAAAGTCGATTTAAAATTGTTTGTGAATTCTTTGAACAAAGGCCACAATTGCTACAGGAAAACGAACAAGCAATTATTAATAAATAGATACAAGGGCTTGGGTTATTTTTCAAATTGTATGACGTATACTGTTTGGAAGATATGGCAAAACTAACTAGTCCATTGAAATGTTACATTTTTTAGGCCTTACCTTGTGTTTTTTAGAGGACGCAATTTTATTTTTTTGAAGTGTAGGGGGGGTCAGTCTAAAGCTAAAACCAAGTTTGTGGGGTCGCCACCCTTGTCCCACGGCCGCCATCTTGAAAATAAGGGTTGAAATGGTTTTACGATGTATCTCTTAAACTATTTATCTGACAAAAAATGTATAAGCATTTTTTGTTGCAAATTAAATTCTCTACAACTTTGGTCTTGTAACTTTTGTCGTAGAACTATAAATAAAAAAGTTATAAGCGAAAATTTTAAGAAATTCAATGTTAAGCAATGTCCATTGCAACGTCATCAGAACGTGTGTTTATAAGGTTCATACTACTTTTTTGTACTCTCATTACGTACAACACAAACCCACGGTTGTCGGCTTGAACGCGAATTACTTGGATCCTGAATCGCTTTGGCACAGATGAAGCAATTGTTCACATAATCAAAGTCTGGCTCTGGAGCTTCTGAAACTGACGATAAACTACGGGAGCTGCTGCTGCGACGACCGATTGTTCACAAAAACAATTTTTTACGATTTGTTTCGGAAATTACTGTACATATTGCGTGTTATTGTTATTACGTGGACAATCGAACCGATAATGTTGTTCGTTGTCGCAGCAGCAGCTCCAGTAGTCTATCGTCAGTTTCAGAAGCTCCAGAGCCAGACTTTGATTTTGTGAACAATTGCTTCATCTGTGCCAAAGCGATTCAGGATCCAAGTAATTCGCGTACAAGCCGACAACCGCGGGTTTGTGTTGTACGTAATGAGAGTACAAAAAAAAGTATTATGAACCTTATAAACACACGTTCTGATGACGTTGCAATGGACATTGCTTAACATTGAATATCTTAACATTTTCGCTTATAACTTTTTTATTTATAGTTCTACGACAAAAAGTTACTAGACCAAAGTTGTAGAGAATTTAATTTGCAACAAAAAATGTCTATAATTTTTTTTTGTCAGATAAATAGTTTAAGAGATACATCGTAAAAACCATTTCAACCCTTATTTTCAAGATGGCGGCCGTCGGACAAGGTTGGCGACCCCACAAACTTGGTTTTAGCTTTACACTGACCCCCCCTACACTTCAAAAAAATAAAATTGCGTCCTCTAAAAAACGCAACCCCAAATGTAACTTTTTAATGGACTAAACCTTAACACAATGGAATAAGGAAGAAAGCTACCAGTTTCTACATAATTATATATAAGTAGTGTGTGTATCTATACCACTAGTATATATAAGGATTTCCTGTTTCTGTCATTCTTGCATAAAATCTTAAGTAACACGGAATTCCAAATATCAAATAGAATTATTTTAAGAAACCTCAGGTAGAAAGACATTTACGACTATTCGTGCGTCTAAAAAAGGTTCGACATTTCTAAGAATTCACTTCAAACAATCTTCAGGGACTCTTTGTATGTTTAATAATAAACCTCTGTTTCATTCAAATTCAAATCTTACTCTGAAGCAACAAGGATGGAAAATGTATAGCAAGTGTTTGAACACATTATAAGTCTTCTGTAAATAAAGTTGTTGGTTATATAAAACAATTTATCAATAGACCAAGTAGAACATAGATTATTCTAAGATTGTTATATAATTTTTCTGAGGCTTGATTTTATATAATAATTTTTAATTACATGCTTTAACAGATATATATTTTAGCGTTTCTTGTTATCAAAAATAATTTATTTAATGGAAAGAAGAAGAGGAATGGGGGCTACGCTATAAAGACTAGAAAGTGTATAAAGTCTAGTCAAGTCCTGTCAGAAACTGCAGGTATATTTAATTCAAATAGAAAAATGAGTCTTATGTCTTTATAATACAGTAGTAAATATGACGCAATAATTGCACAGAAATTTAATATAGAGCTAATTGAAGTGTAAGAAATATGACTTTTTAGTGTACAGACAAGTTTATAATATAATTACCCACTGTAATAAGGGTTGTGGCTTTTTTCCCGCGACTGACTATAGTGTAGGCAGATCTGTGGTCTAGTAAAAAACAGACTCTTCATAGAAAATAAAAAATTTAAGTTCATAAAGGCTACTAACGCCATCTGTTATGCCGGGTATTCATATTTTATGTCGTTAAAGCAGTGCCAAAGAAAGTGGCGCCCCCGGCTGTTTTGCCGACATGACATTGACGAACTGTCATGGCGTAAAAGTGTACAATTTTTGTGCACAGTAAAACAAAAATAATGATTCTCAGACGTAATTATATACGTTCTTATACTAAAAACTCATGTTATAAAACAAAAATATCATGATTAACGTGTGTTCAATAAATTTATAAGTGTGTGAGCGTTAAAATGGACAAGAAAAATGCCATTAGGAGAGCCAAAAGGCCGTCCAAAGTGCTCGAGGAAAACTATTGGGATTGTAGCGTTTGTACATACAGGAATAACGCAGAGGCCTTTAAATGTTCCATGTGCGATGTCAGAAAAGGTAAACACACCAGTTCTTTTTATATAAAAGTTGTTTTTCATTGTCTTTTAACATAAGTAATTGACCTACACTTCGTACCACGTAACCAATAACCAGGTACGTTCGTACCCATAATTTTGAATTCAATGAACTCTTTGCAGTTCAACGTATTTATAGCGCTGATAATAACTTTTCATTATATTGTAATAGCTGTAAAAATCAGCGTATAAAATTAGTTTTCATTCTAACCTATAAACCAAGCTACGATATATTGATTAGCATTTTCAACTTAGCCAGACTGGGTCAAAGCACGTCTACAATTAACTGTGACCTACCAATGTTATAACTTGGAGAGCGCGTAACAAATTTGAAAAAAATATTCTTATTGATACTATGTTTGCTATGACATTAATGAATTAACACAAAAAAATATAACGTGTTATTGTTTAACTTCAGATAAGCATAACTATAAAATAATTTGTCACACTCACTAGATCCTGATAATTAAAATGTAAACAAAAAACGCTGGCGCGATTTCAATTTATTTTAGTTCCGGAAGCAGCCGCAGACAGCGTTCCGGTCGAATGTAATACGACCAATAGAAATTGACGTATGCGTCACCTGTTCCGATTTTCATATTCCGCTTTCCTATTTGGTCGGTTAGTATTCGTTGACCTTCCAATTTTGTTCCTATTTTGGAATGAGCGCGCGGGAAATGGAATTCTTGTTCGTAGATTTAGTTACTATTTGAAAAACCTTTGGCCGAATATATTATAATTTAAGAGCTTTTGCTTTTTCATCCGCGTTGATGCTCATTCTCTTGATAAAAAGTAACCTATAGCGTTCCGAGTTAACAAAGCTTCCTATTAGTGTAAGAATTTACAAAATCAAGTCATTAATAGTCTGAGTTTCGTACAAAGTTTCGTCCCCTATATTAAACTCCTTAAAGGATAGATTTCCATAAAACCCTGCTCGCTTACATTCCAAGAACCTGTATCCATAATTTAATGCGTGACACAATAGTATCAGACGTAGGTAAATCGTCAGTTGACTATCTCCCGCCTTGGGATGGGCGGGAGGGCGTGTCAGACTTTTACCGACTAAGAACCTACGGTGTTCCCATCCTTTGCCTATGTGCCAAGGTCCAAGATCCGGTGGCATTGAGACCTAGGCAGGCACCGGCCCTAAAGGGCCCCGCAAATTATACTGACACTGCTCTTCGAGGCGCGCGTGGAACACTACGCGCCGAACACACGGGCCGTTAGGGTGTTTCGGGCGACGGGCTACCCAATGCTCGTCACCCGACGGTCCGCGCCTACGGAGGCCGACGATCCTCAGCAGACGTTCGACGCCCGCGTCTTGTGCGTCTGCCGTGGCGGATGGGACGTTGGGCGCTTTGGCGCCGTATCCGTTCCGCCACCTCCTTTGCGAGCATCACGTCCTCGCAGAAGGAGGTGACTGCGTCCCACTCTCTCGCCCCGGAGCATGGCTTCTACCAGGCCCCGACGCGAGAGGTCTCCGCCACCGATGGCCGTTGTGAGAACACGGCGGTGCTCAGCCAAAGCTGGGCACACCTCCACCGTATGCTCCACCGTGTCCTCCGGCCGATCCGCACAGTAAAAACACAGTAAAAAAAAATAGTCTTTGGCCTTTGCCGGTTTCTTATGGAGCGCATTAAAAAATGTTTATGTGCGACTCTAATCACGGATCGAGTGAAGTATATGTAGTCTTCTTCTATTAAAATGTGAGTGCTATATAATAATCAAATGATCTGATGATTATAAGGCGTGACGCATTTCATCAGGCGAATAAGACTGGTTAGTAGAATTTGCTGCATTGAGTAATTTAATAAAAAAAAAAAAAAATTGTAAAGCTCACTTAAACCTATTTACTGGTGTTCATTTTACTGGTGGTAGGTCTCTCATGTCTATTTCTGCCGCCAAGCATTAGTTTATAGTAAATGTTGTGTTCCGGTTTGAAGGACATTGTAGCCAGTGCAACTACTAGACATAATGAGACTTAACATCTCACGTTCAAGATGGCGAGCGCAGTGGAATACCAAACAATACTTTGTATTTCAAGGTGTTGGATGGTGTTTCTACTGTTTATGTGCATTCCTATCGCTTGCCATCAGGCGGACGGCAAGCTAGTCTCGTCATTCGCAGCAATAAAAACAAAATACTGTGTGGTATCTGGAAAGAAATTAACCGCATTCTTACTTCGTACAATCTTTCATTTTGGAGCAAATATCTCTTTTCCAACAAAAGACGTATTTAAAATAGTAACGAATAAAGCTCGAGTACACGCATTAATAAATCTCTATTTTCCGTTGGTAAATATGTACGTAGTTATAAAGCTGTATTTACACTGGTAGGTTGATTTACGCTGAACAGAAGCCCCACTCGACTCGTGTACGGCGCCTTTGTTCTCAAGCAGCGCTGCTATTTCTGACAAATACCATGCATTGCCCCTACCCTTACTAAGGTAACTCGAATTGTAAGATCCATAACGTATTGCGAAAAAATATCTAGTTAAGTTAAGGTCTGGTAATCCATTAATGTAAACGAAATTGAAGTACCTATATACTTTCCTAGCTGTTAAATGTCCCTTTTGAACTATGTAACATATAAGAAATTCTTTAAATTGGCAACGCCGCTTGGTAAATATGTTCGGACAAATATAAAAAAAACAATTCATCATTTTAACCTATTGACCACATAAAGGTGATCTAAAAACAACTCATTATTGTAACGTATTAACCACACAACGATAATCTTCGTTAACAAATTTAACTTAGAACAAAATATTGCTCATACTTCTTAACTCCGCGTAAGATGAACTCGAACCATTTTAAGTCGCTATCGTGTTCGAGTTATCGTAGTATGCGCAGACGCTCTCGGGATGCATAGACTACGATTTGGAAGCCCCAGGGGCAACATGCCCCGCTCGCTGCTCCGGATAGCGCCCTTGTACGACCTAAGCTTTAGAATTTTCCCTCTAAAAGGGTATGTGATAATTTATGTATAATGGACGAAGCATTGGAAATTATTTACCTTTTTAGAGGAACCTTTTTGTGCTCAAATAAGGAATTATGTTTCGTATAAAATTATAGTATAGTGTTCATTTTGGTAAGACTCGGGTGACTCAATATTTGTCGTACGTGTACATCACGCGTTTATCCCCGAAGGGGTGTGCAAAGGCGCACCCACTTTTCGCCTGTGTGGTCCGTCCTATAATGTAATCGGGAGCCTATCACCATATCGGACACAAATTACAAACATCGGGTTGACACTGAGCAGAAAAACTCGAATATCACTGCCCGACCCGGGATTCGAACTCAGAGCGCTGCCGTACGATGTCAGTACAACTACGCCATCGAGGCAGTTTTATAATATATGGTGAATATTAGGTAGCCTTATAGCGATCAGTCTAAGATCAGTTTAATCCGTAATCTTGGATCAAGATTTAAAAAAATTAAAAACCGAGAAATGCTTGATGACGTCACATATACGGTTGAATGAAATAGTTCCTTGGTCCACCTTATTATTTATTTTAAAAAACTAAGACACCGTCATTTGTCAATGTCAAATGTCAATATTACAATAGAAACGTCATAACTGTCACTTTCAACGAGAGAGACAAACAAAAAAACTGTCACTTCATTTTTTTTTACTGCAAAGCAAAGGTCATTACTTTTTGAGCCGTATATGTGACGTCATTTGGAGCTTACGTCGTTTTAGAATAAAACAAAATTCAAAGTGAAAATCATGAATGAAAATATCTGCATTTCGAAAAAAGAAAAAATATGGGTCTCATCATTTTAGATCTAGTTTCATATAATATAAACATTTTGGTATGTTGAAAAAATGAAATGTTGTCAATTATCAATCCACATACTACAGTTTACAGGATCAATGTGGCATTAATCATACCAGATCACGGATTGAAATGACGCCAAATTTTTGTCAAGTGTGTTTGAGACACTCACCATACAAAATGCATAATCAAGCTGTCAGGTTCATGGCAGTTTTCTCCTACATGATAGGACTACACACAGATTCACGGCTTTTGTTTCCCAAAGTGTAGTCAGAGGCGCAAATAGTGTTGGTACTTTTTGCTGCGTGTATTTTATCCCTTGGAATAGTGGAAAAGCTTATAGTCATATCCGGTAAACCTCCAGACTTCGGGTTGATAGAACAGGAAAACCCAAAATATTTTTTCCCGAACAGGCTAGTACTAACTGCTATGGTTGGTTATTATACACATTGCTTCATGTGTCGCCCCCTATCATGTCGTTGTGACGACGACATTGACTGCAGGGTCCAATACCCAAAAAAAAACCCGACGAAAATTAGATACACAAGCTGCGCTTCTGTTTACCCTTCGAGGATAAATGCGTGATGTGTGTTATGTAACGTGTAGGCACGTCGACGCGCAAGCCGCGCATCAACCCGGCGCTGGTGGCGGCGCAGGCGGCCGGCACCGCGCCAACCAGCTCGCAGAAACGGCCGCGATCAGCCAACTCGCTCAAGAAGAAGCGACGCCACCCGCCGAGGCTTAGCAACGTGGATCGCAGTTCCGCGCAGACTAGAGAGTAACCATGCACTAAATCATCAACTCTTAGGCCCGTATTCACAAACTTTACTGAGCTAAGTGAGCAATGCTGTGATAATAACTTTGTTTCTTGGTACTTTCGGCATGACAGCCTTCGCAGTGCATAAGCGTAAGGGCGTTGTGACTGCTTATATTGCGATAGAACTTTAGTTGGTTGTTAGGTAAACAAAGCTGACGAAAGCAATAGAGTACTTTTAAATTACGATCAGCATGTGTTATCAAATTTCATGAATAGTTAAATAAGACACTGTAAATAACGACCCTCGCCATAACAACGTTAAATGACGTCCCAATATCCACCAGGTAACCGTAAGCGGCGTGACAGTAGTAATAACAGAATACAAACCGAAGAAATCTGTTTCGAGCAGTTCTAGTGACGTGGAGTCTTCCAACGACGCGCGGCCCTGATCTCCAGATATAACTAATACGGAATTAACTCATGGATCCTTGATGCTTGGGTGCCGGGAGGTGGTGCACGTGCATCCCCTGTCCGGAACAAATCACAATAAAACATTATTTAATGACAACGGGAAATATCGACCACAGAAGCTTTATTATGGTTTAGCATAATATACAAGTACCGATGCGATTTAATGTGAAAAAATATGATGTTGGTACTTACTATAGTGTGTAGTGCGTCTCCTAAAATAGTCTTGGCGGCG